>NC_142336.1:43874946-44176821 GCF_054954075.1 Amborella trichopoda
TTGTGGTTTATGTAGCATACACCAAACATAAGCAAATTTCCTCTTGCGATTGCATATGTTTGACCACACTTGTTTTTTTATTAGTTCATAACTATTGATTATGTTAATGGACCATGTTGATTGACTATGCTTATGAAGCATATAATGATTTACGCTTATGCATGATATGAGATTGAGAAAGTTAACTTGGTTGTTGATACTTGCCCCTTTGTTTGATATGAGTATTGCTTTTATGGTAGAGCATGGATGTTTTAAATTATATCATTGTGTATAAGAATGAGAGAGAGAATCGTTTATAAAGCCTCAAAAGGCTAAGTGGGAGAATGTTGGCAATGTGGTCTTTCAAGACCTCAAAGCTAATAGTCTTACGCACAGCGGGAGTTAGAGAGAGACTGAATCTGGGTGCTTTGTGCATTAGGGCCCAGATACATATACCCCGAGTATTTAAGGCATTGAGAGTATACATTTTGAGTGTGAACTCTCGGGGAGGTGTGAGGGCCATCTCCCATTCAAGATTATATTGATTAGAATGCCTCACAGTTAATGTGATAAGCCAGAGCTTGGAGAATCCAATCGAGAATAATAGAACCCGAGTATTTAAAAGAGTATTCGTCCTGTATGGAATGGTCGGCTCATGGGACATGAGCCCGTATCTTGACACGAGATCGTTTCATGACATGTGCACCCACAGTCGTATGGGGAAGTCACTCTTCTATAGTATTATCCGACTTAGAAGAGCTAGTGCGCATGTGCTTTGAGATGACCCTTGTATTTGAGTAGGAACATGTCCCACAGGGGTACACCAGTAATCCATTGAATCCCCGACGACGGGAAGCTCTCGCTTAGTGACTTTGATGTGACCAATTATGTATCCCTATCATGGAGCATAGGTCCATTGGGCCAACTTTAGACACCGGTGGAGCGTCATTCGGGTTAGCCCAATGGAAGACTTCGACTAATATTATAAGTCTAGAGATCTCATTTACTTTTGACTCAAATTAATCTAAAATTGATGAGAACATATTTTATATTGATACGAAATTGTATAATAATGTTGAGAAATCATTTAGAGAATTTTTTATATTTTTGAAGAATTTTTTCAGATTTTTTTAAACAATAAAAATATGATTTTCAAATTTTTTTAACGTAAATACCAAACAAGGACATTCAATGGGAATGCCACATGGATCCCAAGTGGCCATAGGGATGGCACGTGGAACCCCCACCTACCCACTCGTGGATGACATCATGCTACTGTCATATCTATGTGATGACCTATTTGTCATTAATTCTTTTGTTAATATTATGTAATAACATGTTATCATGTTATTTAGAGTGTTATATATTGTTATGACTTAAGCTTGATTTAAATCACTTTTTTTTTTTTTTTTTTTGCTCATATGTGCTATTTTTAGTATGTGTGAAGTCATGGGATTTTGAGAATTATTTTAATTTATATTATTATTCACATATGATTTTGTAGCATGTGATATCTTATGTAGCACCACCTTATGGGCTTGACCCATGTAAAACTTTAGTGTTGTTAAAATCCTATTGTTGGTGTTAAAAGATATTATATTCACTTGTGTGGATGTCCCATATTACATTTATGTCCATGTCCTTGTTTTTATTGACTCTCACAAATTATTCAAAAACCATGGTCATAGTGTAAACATGAATTTGAACTTAATGGGAAATAAACCATGGAGCTGAGGGCTTCAAGGTAAAATGACTATAAACCTAGGTTTTAAGGAGTGAAGGATGCTAAAAGCTTATCCATTGATCTTGATGATAAGATATGGATGAGTAATTTGGATAAAAGCTTCTAATGTGTCATTGATCTAAGGCATCAATGATCAATCTTTATGATCTAAGTATATAAGTAACTTATGAGATTAATTATAACCTTAACTTGAGTATCCACTTCAAAGAGAGAGAGAGAGAGAGAGAGAGAGAGAGAGAGAGAGAGCCCTTGACAAAAATGTTGTCATCCATGAGACTATCTGCTTCTTTGAGCTCTCATTTGAAACCCTTTCATGGAGTAGTCTCTCATTTATGTGATCAAGCTCATACTATTGCTTCATTAAGTTATTGACTTTTCTTCTCATATTTTTAATTCGTACCTCATTTCCATTATCGAATCTTGCTGTAATTCTTAATTTACAGTAGTTTTCTTTTTTTTTTGTCATGAAAACTTGATATTTGAATAGTCTCAAAGCAATAGTGTAGTTCATACACATAATATGCGTAGATTAGCTTACTTACTCCATGATCTTGAGTAGTTTCAACTTGATTTTTTTTATCTTATTTGTTTAGAATTTTTACTGAGAATATACAACTGATGAGATGCTTATTTCATCATATTTAAGCACAACAAATAGTACATTGAGTTCCCTTTTTAATGTTGAAAAGTTCGTGTGGTCCCTTATGGACCACATGATGTAGTTTCACCATAACTTCCTTATTTTGTGTAGTATCTCTCTCAAACTTTGAAGGGCTATTTTGATACATGTCTCTCATATAATTTGATCCCTATTAAGTGAAATAAATGTGATCATTTTCTTCCCATTGGATTGATCTCCTTGAATTATTATTATCACCTATATCTTAGACACTGAGACAAAATTAAGTCCTCAAAATGCCCTTTTGTGGCCCGAGCACAAGGGGTTCGAACCATGGTCTCCTTTTGTATATTTGCATGTTATTTTGATGTATTTGCACTTATTAAATAGATTCATGATTGGCTAAATTGAGTATATTGTGTGAATATTAAGATTGTTTTTTAATATTGTGGTATGATCTTTAATGCTATGCATTATTGTTTATGCGAATTGAAATCTTATTGAATTATTATGATCAAGCGTATAATGTATATGCGATATTACGATATATGATGATGATGAAGAATGAAGATGAAATTATCATATAATTTTGATGTAATGAGGAATTGTGAGTGCAAGTCATGCAATATGTTGTAGATATGTACCATGT
The DNA here is from genome assembly GCF_054954075.1 of Amborella trichopoda. Taxonomy (NCBI): domain Eukaryota; kingdom Viridiplantae; phylum Streptophyta; class Magnoliopsida; order Amborellales; family Amborellaceae; genus Amborella; species Amborella trichopoda. The sequence goes on from NC_142336.1 coordinate 43,877,938, forward strand.
GAATATTTGAATGTTGTATTCAGTTTAATTGTATTTTTGAGTAAGGGATTTGTAAGTGACTTATTGGGGTTGAATTTTATTATTCAAATGTGTATAAACCATGTTTGTAGGTTGAAATATATGTATTATGGTTTTGTATTGAGACATTCATGCATTTAAACCCTTGAGTTTTTATACAATGGAAAATTTTTAAAAGATTGTATTTCTAGCCTATTGGTCTTATACCACCAACAAATATGAAGAGCTCAAAGGCTAGAGTTTAAATACTTGTGACTTCAATTCATGATCGGGACTTCAAGAATGGCTTGATGAAGAGAAAATTAGGTTTCCTTGGGAAATTCATGAGTTTTATGGGGGCAATCGATTGGGGAATTCTGGGAGGAGCCTGTTAATGAAGCAATAACAACAATGAAAGTCCTTGAAGGATTCTAATGAAGAACCATGTGAGACATAGATATTAAGTTTTTCATACCAGCTATTATTTACTTTAGTGTTTCAAAACTCTAATATGTGGAATTGGTTAGGTTTTGGCTTATTCTCAATCTACATCGTGGTTCTTGATCTGAATCGATGGGTTTTAAATCAAGGCTTCACTTGTTTTCGGTGCCTTGTACGCCCCCAAATCAAACCCATACAAAGATAAGAGAAATACAGTTTAGTAATCAAGAAAAAGATTGATGTATGTAAAAGCTCTTAAACCTGTTAGGTTGATTTTTCGGCAAAATAAAGACTGAGAAAAACACGACAACAAGCAAACAACAAGTAAGAAAATAAAACATGAAAGAAATAATGCACAAAAAGAAAATAAAACATGAAAGAAATAATACAAAAACAATAACAAGATTTTATATGATTCATAACAGATGTGACCACATCCATGAGCAAAGAGGATCAATAATTTTTTTACTATTCAATATAAATAAACTTACAAGATGATTTTCACTTGAGAGAACTATATACAAACTCGACCTCTCACAAAGCCTCTCTCTCGATAATTTTCTCTCTTCACTTACACTTTCCCTTCCTTGTTCTATTATTACAGTTTTCCCCCTAAAGGTTCGTATTTTAGGTTCATACCCATTTTTTCTCATTTTTTTTGCATTTCTTTCAAAAATGCCCCCGTTTCAAACCTTGAAATGCAAAGTAGTAAAGAAGTTCTCGATTTTGAATATTCAAGATCTAAAGTCAAGTTAAAAGTTTCAACTTCAAAGTCCAGAGTCAATAATTTTTTAACTACTTTGGACCTTTAAGGTCCCAATTATTAACAAAATTTTTAACTTCGGCTCCTCAAGATCTAACGTATAGTCTTAAAAGTCTTTAACCTTGGATCTTCAAAGTCCAAAGTCAATATCTGAAGATTAGTTCATAAATTGAAGGTCCAAATTACAGTAAAAAGAATTCTTCATGAATTCGATCTAAAACCATTATTATTTCGAACCTTTAAAGTTCTAAGCGAGGGGAATATTGGTAAAAGAAAAAAGAAAAAGAAAAAAAACGGGAGTATAACATAAAATACGAACTTTTTACGGTAAAAGAGACTCATAATAATGTTTTCCCAAAATTAAAACGGAGTCCATGAAATCACAAAATCGAACAAGCAAGAAAGCCCACATAAAAAAGAGCCATAAAGATGTTAAACCTTAGGTAATGAGTGAAATAATCATATCGTTAAATAACCTACATAATATTTCACCAAGTCAAAAGAGAAAAAGCATTTAAAATAGAAGTTAAGAAATCATCCTGCCATGTTTATTTTCACTACTAAAAGATCAATCAAAACAAATAAATTTCCTCGTTGATTCAACGATCTTCTTCTTGATGACCTTCATGCTCCATATTCTTTCACTGATTAGACTTCTATTTTGTCTCTATTCCACATCTTCTATAAAACCTATAATAAGAGATAACAACGCCAATAAATTAGACTACAAACTTAAAATTATATACTAATTGAGCAGAAAATATAAACAAAGACATACATAAGCAAACATATTATACTATGTAGGATATTTTAGGGAAATTTGTCAAAATACAATTAAGATATTAACTATTTTAATATTTTACCCATAACTTCTTATTTAATTTTACAATACTCATCAAAATACATATAATTTGGAGCGAAAAGAGTAAAATATTAAATAGTTGAAAAAGTGCGATATTTCAAAATTTTCCTATATTTTCTGAGTGTTACATGGCATCATAACCATCCTTTTCAAAAACGGATAGAGCTCGGGATAATTATGGCATTATAATCCCAACTTAGCATGTTCTTATTGGCTTGGCTGTCCATTAAAGAAATGGATGGCCTAGATGTGAGCTAATCATATTTCAATAACTGGGATGCGAGCAACAAACAGTACGAGATCTAGACTAGGTTGCATGTACCTAAAATATTTCAAATTTCTAATAAATTTTCTTTAAAATGTGGTGCTATATGTGTTTATCTAATGTAATATCAAGTTTCAAAAATATTCAAATTTTGGCAAAAATTTGAATTTAAATACTTGAAACATATGTGACTTTCTGTACACAAAAGGCACATACACCTCCGATGTCAGATAGCTAGCGGGTGTCATTTCTTTGTATAAACTTTCAAAAGACGAAGATTTATTGAACTTTGAGCAACACTAATAGTATAACCCCCGACCACAACTGTCTAATTTGATGATTAGGGGGGATCGTGGTCCTTCTGTATCAAAAGTAAACAGTTCTATTCTGTAATTTCAAAGTAATGGTTAGTTTGATACCCTTTCACTCTTGGAAGATTGCATTTGAGTCCATGACCTTCTTTAGGGTTTCAATCAACACTTTGTTTAGTTCTCTTTGCAATGTGAGTTTCAATGTCGTGTCCTTCAACTTGTTCTTTACTTCCATCAGTTCATGTTTTAGGGCATCCTCTCCCCCATTGGATTTGGGGATCAATCTCATCCTGAGAAAACCTCCCTCAGTCGCCAACTCTTTTGTCTCCTCCTCCATAGGTCTCTTAAGGAAATCGTTGATTTACATAAGCAATTATTGTAAGATTCTTTCTAAACAATGAGAGAGAGAGATGAAAAAGACTCTTTCTAAACAATGTGTGTGAGAGAGATATACAAGCAATTATCTACATATTCCTTATCAATAATAACCACTCTATCAATTGCCATACCTATCAATGGCTATACCCTTATTTAGACCATAAGTGCTTATGCATATATATTATAGGGAAAACTTACTATACTTCCCCACCCTTATTTTCCCAAGTTGTCCTGATCTGAATGGACGACAAAGCTGGCCCCAATGACAATGTCATGCCTATACACAAATTTTTTTTTTTTACTTTTTTTCTACAAAATATTTTGACACTAAATTTGAGACATCAACTCCTCTCATAAACTTGTACCTGAAAAATTATAGAGAAATATTCCTAATAAAGTAAAATGATCAAAATACCCTTAAAACTTTTAGGGTTATTTTGATCATTTTCAATGTGCACCCCTTTGACATGACGAGACATACAAAATTTCATCTTCATATGATTAGCAGAAAAAATTGAAAAAAAAATACTCTATGACATCAGAACTAAATCACACAGTTAGTGCCTCACTTGTGACAGTACGGCTGATGTCGACCCAGTGATTTATTCAGATCGTACGGCCGAGAGAAGGGAGATGTAGGAAAAATATATATAGATGGGAAAGTACAGTAAGTTTTCCCTACATTGTTTAAATATGTATGAATACTCGTCATCGACTTTGTTATCTTTTAATATCAAAAGCCAGAGCACGAGCAATAAAATACATCAAATATATATGAACTAGCGAGCTAAAACGTCAATATATCATTAAAAAAAGGAAAAATATGCAAATAAGCCATTTACTTTTGGCTCAAAGAAGTGACAAACACTCTTGTCCGTCAGATTTCAAAAGTGGTTGGAGGAGTGTCATTGACTAGACCTAAAGTTCAAAAAAAAAAAAAAAATCTCTAACTTCATGACAAACTCAAGCCATTTAATTTGAACTCTAATAGCTAGAAGTAATTGTGACATTCTTGTAACAAAGATAAATTGCCTCATAATAGACACTCCCTTGAGCAAAAGATGAGCAATATGAGAAAACAAAAAATACGAAAACATTTACTTACATCTCATCCACTATTGTAAAATTCGACAAGATTCAATTTGGATAGCTTGGAATCCTGGCGAGTCCCATTTAATTTTTTTGGATAATTCAGTGGGGATGACGAGCCCCTACCCATTTTTTAAATCATAAGTAGTTTTTGAAGGTGTTAGGTGAGAATGGAAACCTAGACCATAATAGGGGTACAAGTAGTACTACAACCAAGACCCAAACCCATTTTTTGAATAATAATCATGAAAATAATACAAGCCTCACATTTTTTTAATTTTTTTTTTCAATTGTCTAGGTCAATTATCAACAAGACTGAGCAAGTTGATCCACTTGATTCAAGGTCAGAATTGTAGCAAGCCACATGTTTTAAGACATTGGTTTCCACATGCATATCACTTAAATATGCATGGAGACTTACAATCATCCTGCATTTGACAAGACGACTGAAATTGAGTTGACTACATACGACTTGTGTGAATTACCTTTATTAGGTAATAATAGATAGATCACATTATTATCGCCTCACTCCCAACCCTCTTATCAGTATTAGGGAGCTTTTTTCAAACTACTTATAGATTATATATGTCTGGAGATGCATAAAAGCAAAGCTAGCCCATAGAGTATACATACCTCATTGATGCCAATAGATAACACTTTAGGATGAGGTTATGGACGGTTGAGTACTTCTTGGGATGCATCTATATTGATTTTCTCTGTCGAATGAGCAGACTGCCCAGTAGGAGGAGAAGCCACATTTGATTTGTTCTGATCCACTGGTGCAACATTTGGTATGTTTAGATCCAGTGCTTCATACAATTGTGTTGTGTTTTGGTGCATTGGTGATTTAGGAGGGAGGACACCTGCCAAAAAAATAAAAAACAAAAAAGAGAAAATTAGACTATAGTAGGATAGAAGTAAAATATTATTTATTTGACCTTTGAACATTCAAAAACTTAATTTTTGTTTGAAATATGTAAATTTAAGTTAAAGGGAAACTCTGACATCATGCCATACCACTTTGGCGATCATTATCAAACCACAATCAATACATGCTCTGCTGCTTAGAAGCATGATCGGTGGGCCGAATTGGTCATCAGCTGAACAAATATGGATCGGTGAACCTGTTGGTTCTTATACGATATATGTTTTACAGGAGAAAACTTGAATGGAAAAGAAAAATTGTTAGGATCCTAGCTAGTCTGGGCCCTTTGACCTAGAATGGTGCCCCACTAGTTCTACCTGCAACCGACCGATCTGGTCCGAATCAAATGATTTTTCAGATATTGCCCATATCAATTCCATGGAATAGTAAACTATGTCGATATCTGTATCTTGGAAAAAGCTAAACATTGGAACTGTAAACTATGTAGCATTTTAGTTTTAAACACTACGTTAGGGCTTCGCAGCTGCAGTGTCCAATGAATGTTGACGTGAATTGCACCTCCACAATAAACCCAACACAAATTGGGTCCACAACTTACTTTTGGAAAAGTAGTTCATGCGTTGGGAGATGTAAACCATCCATCTAAACATGGATGTAAGTCATGGTCTCTCAAGAAAAAGGTCAAATCCAATGGCTCAAAATTTTCCTTCTAAAAAAATATCATTTTCAATTTTAAAATCCTTTTTTTACGCATTAATGATCTCTATGTTAAGGATTGTACATTCTTTAATTTTTAAAAATAAATTATCAAGGGGACCCGCATCTCTACATATGAGTCCTCAAATAAACCGTGTCCATTATTTGTATAGACCTCGAGCGGGGACTATCGATTGTTGGCATCAGATGAGGCTTAAAATACTATTTAAACTAAAATGTCTACTATATTATTTATTGGGAAAAGTTTATATAGAGCCGAGGCTCTAAACAATCAAATTCAAGCCTACCTCAAAAATTTCACTAGAAGAGGTTGTTTTGAAGCTCAAATATCCTCAAATTGATCATCTCGACATCAAGATGCATGAACATGAGAAAAAATGGATTTCAAGTTTGGGAAAGAGTGTATTTTGTAACGTATTTTTGGACCGTCAATTTTCAATATTTTCAAGTTTTAATAGATATGTTGATTTATGAAGATTGAAATTTTATAAATAAAAATAAATATATACTTTAAGGCTATCACAAAGATTTTTAGTATTGAAACCACATTTCTCGACATTATTTGAAGGTAGGCTCTAATTTGATTGTTTAGAGCCTAGGCCCGTACAAACCGCACCCTGACTTATTTTCATGGTTTCCCAAACTACCAAAACCCCAATCGAAAATATAATAAATAGGAAAAACCATCCACCCAACTATAGAAACCCCCAATTGAAAAGATAATAAATAGGAAAAACCATCCACCCATTTTAAAGCAAAGAATAGAACTTTGATATAAGCTGATAGAAGAACAAGTACCATTGATAGAGAAATGAAGTCATAAAAATATATTTTTGATGATGAGACAATAAAGATATTTCAAAATTAAATATGTGTGTGTAAGATAGAGAGAGAGACTTAAACTTACCAGCTTCTTTTATGCCACCAGCCAAAATATTTGATTTGTATGCACCACCAAAAGTATCTGTTTTGTTTTGCTCCAATTCATTTGAATTTTGTTGATTCAATGGTGATTTAGGGGAGAAATTACCTATAGAAGAATAAGAAGATGAGAACAATGAATATATAAAAATATATATATCTTAAGACGTAATTTTTAGTTGACATAACTATATATACAGATAGGCCCAGGCCTTAGCTGAGTTACTGAATGGACTCGATTGAGTCTAATACGTGCATCAAACATGTCAAAGGATCCCGAAAAATCTCAAAAAAGATTGAAAATTAGCACAAATTAAAATTAGTAATAAAATCAAAATTCTTTAAAGATGAAATGAGTATATAGAATATGAAATATTTTGTATGTATAACTTGAAATATTTTAGAAAAATAAGAAAATAAAAATACAAAATTGAACATATAATAAGAAGCAAACACAGATCCCATTTAGAAATATCATCTAGTAGTGAATGACTTTTATGGGTAGCGTACTGAACACGTACAACATTTGTAACGACTGCTCTGGACACTCATAAACACCGACAACTAATCAGCCCTCTATATATTCGCATAAGAAAATGGGGAGAATTAATTAAGGAAGGAAATAAAGTAATAGAATAATTCACTTTAGATAATAAACAATTTAATACAATAATTGTTTAAATCAGTAACATGATAATTAGTGCAATAATTACCTGCTTCCTTTGGCCATGAGAGTTGATTCTCTCTCCCAAGCCCAAGCCCTTCGTACGTAGAACACAATTTGAGTGTTAGGAGTCTAGGACTCATATGTAGTAATGAGTCCCCTCTTAAAATCTTTTTTTGAGATGGATTTTGGATGTACTTTTTATGGAATATATAAGGACAAAGTTGTATGAATCCTAGGACTCATATGTAGAATCAGTTCTCTCTTAAAAAATTTATTTTTAAAGTTGATTTAAGACTTAAATTTTATAGAATATATAATCTCTAATGTGGAGATAATGGATATGTAAAGGGCGTGGTTTGCACAAGGTTGCAACCTTAAACAATCGAAATAAGGTGCACCTCGAAACTATATAATGAGATGTAATTAATTTTGGATTGTGGGATGATCTATTTTTATATCTAATTATAAAATTTTAAACTAAAAATTAGTTCAAATCAACCATATCTATGAATGCATAAAATTATTAGTTCAGATAATATTTGCATGATGTATTATTTTTAGGACTTGACGCTTGAAATCTCTTTTTTTCTCTATATCTATACATCTCGATGTAGATTTGTATGATGAATTATTTTTAGGACTTGACACTTGAAATCTCTTTTTTTCTCTATATCTATACATCTCGATGTAGAGATGATCAATTAGATGTTTTCCCAACATTAAAACAACCCGTTTCAAAGGATTTTAGAAGTGCACCTTAATTCTACATTTTAAGGTGTCACTTTATATAAAATTTTTTCATATGTAACATAAATATTTTAAAAATTTAAATAATAATTTCATGGAAAAATATATAGATGATTGGTTTTTAACTTTTTTTTTTTTTTTAGAGGGACGGCTCATATGCATCCATCTTAGGAGTGGGAATGGGTAGGGTCGGGTTCGGGTCCGGTCCGGTCCAAACCCGAAAACATTTACGGGACCCGGACCCAGACACGGACCCAATTGGACCCAACCCAAATATATATATATATATATATATATGGAAAAGTCTTACCAACGCCTATAGGAGAAAATGAACAGTGATTTCTCCTATGCTCATCACCGTCTAAAGTTCATCGCACGGTCACGATTATCCGGTAGTATTTTAATTTTCATTTTTTTTTTATAAATTTGACTTATATGAAATTTGGAGAGTGTGTACATCTTAGGGAAGCTCACTTAATAAAAAAATGAAAAAAATATTTCGTAAAATATAATTTGACCAAAATACCCCCATAATTTTCAAAGGTATTTTGGTGAATTTATATTTTGCGAATTATTATTTTTATATTTTAATTAAATTATTCTATTTTTTATGAACATACGCTCCAAATTTAAGATCATTCCGATTTGTAAAAATTAAAACACTACTGGACAATTGTGATCGTGTGATGAACTTTGGATGGTGATAAGCATAGGCGAAATCAATATTCATTTTCGCCTATAGGCATTACGTAGTGTTTTCATATATATATATATATATATATATATATATATATATATATATATATATATATATATATATATATATATATGGTTTGGCTTGCGTAAGAATGCAACCTTAAACAATCCAATTGAGGCGCACCTCTAAATTTTGTCATTAATGTAATTTTGATATAAAAAATTCTTAAGATGGCTTGAGAATCTATTTTCATATCTAATTACAAGTTTTAAACTCTAAAAATGATTCAAATCAAGTAGATCTATAAACACAGGAAAATATTGAAAATAGATGGTCAAGATAATGTGTTGCAAGTTACATTATTTCGCAAACTCGAAATTCTTTTTCCTTTTCATATTCACACATCTCGATGTCGTGATGATCAATTAGAGGGTTGTCCAACATCCAAACATTCTTTAATTCTACATTTTAAGATTGCGACTTTATATAATTTTTTTTCATATATATATATATATATATATATATATATATATATATATATGGATTATGTTCGGATGCTTACACTATGGAATAATGTATTATTGTACTCAATAAATTTTGAACATTTTTGTATTTTTGTTTTGTATATGGAGCATTTTATTAATAAAGATATTTTTGATGAGGGTATTTTTGGTCATTAAGGGGTGTGATGTCATCTACATGGGGTGTGACATCACCCACATACAGAAATAACATTTACCAAAAATACCTTTACTAGAAAAAGCTCCATGTACAAAAAGGTATATAAGTGCACAAATTTATTGAGTATGGAAAATGACCTTATGAAACTGTCCCACACCCATATATGTAGAGAATTAGGGAGACTATTGCAAATAAGTTGAAGATTTGAATGTAAAAGAGTTTCGAGAGAGAAAATAAAAGGAATTTAGAGATAGAGAAGAAGACTATCGCTAACAGGAAGAAAGAAGATTGGAAAAATGATGTTTATTTCGATCTTTTATTTGGATCTAAGAGTCTTGCAGAATCGAGATATAATTGAAGGGGAAGAGTTTTGTTCTTCCCCTTCTGTAAAGAAGATATAACTTTTCCCATCAAGCCATCCTATTTAGATTAAGTGAGCAATTGACCGTTTGATCTAGATCCGACGTCTCATAGTATTTTATTATTAAGTTTTGTTGGTAAAAATATATGATTAAGAATGAAAATTTAGATCAAACGAGCAATTGACCGTTTGATCTAAATCCGATATCTCAGAGTATTTTATTACTATGTTTTGTTTGTAAAAATATATAAATAAGAATAGGATCGAGGTCAAGGTGTCTCAGAGTATTTTATTATTAAGTTTTTTATGTAAATATATATGAATAAGAATGGGATTGAGGTCACGGTGGTGTGGTAGCACTGACTAAGCATTAGCTACTGGCCTCGGTTTCCATTCTTACGGATGCTAACCCAAAAAACAAAAACTAAATATAAAATTTAGTACGTGCCATCATCTCAATGTGACAAACCTAAAAAAATATTAAAAAATATTTTTGAAAACATACAATAACCAAATTACTTTTAAAACTTTTAGAGGTATTTTGGTCATTTTATTTTATTGAAAACTAAAAAAATATCTAAATATGAAATTTGGTATGTGCCATCATCTCAATGGGACAAATCTAAAAAATTATTAAAAATTAAAACCAAATTACCTTTAAAACTTTTAGGGGCATTTTGGTCATTTTATTTTATTGGAAACTACTTCGGTTTCTAAAATGGGAGCCTAAAAAACACAAAAAAAATATATCTAAATATTAAATTTGATACGTGCCATCATCTTAATAGGACAAACCTAAAAAAAATATTTTTGATAAAATACAATAACTAATTTACCCTTAAAACTTTTAGGGGCATTTAGGTTATTTTATTTTATTGAAAATATTTTGTTTATATTCTTTACCGGTGTGAGTTTAAGAGAGGAGTGGATGCCCAAAGTTGTCAAAATAGTTTGTTAAAAACATTAAAAAATAAAAAATTGTGTAGAGGAGTGATATTGTGATTGGGCCATGATCCTCACTAAACTACCCAAAAAATAATAATAATAATTAAATATGAAATTTGGTACATGCCATCATCTTAATGGGACAAACCTAAAAAAATATTAAAAAACATTTTTGATAAACCACAATAACCAAATTCCCTTGAAACTTTTTGAGGCATTTTTGTGATTTTGTTTTATTGTAAATATTTTGTTTATATGTTTTACATGTCTGAGTTTAAGAGAGGAGTGGATGTCCAAACTTCGGTATCAAAATGGTTTGTAAAAGATATTAATAAAATAAAATAATGTAGAGGAGTGATATTGTGGTTGGGGCCATCTCAGCCGTCTATTCAAAAAGGCAGTTGGATAGGGGGAAAGTATATAAGTTTTTTAGAGTAGGGGAAGTATAGAAAGCTTGCTTATAACCGAAAGGCTTGATTGTGTGAAAAATGAGGCGAAAAATAAAAGGGAGATTCTGGAGAGAACATTTGGCAACAATTTCGTATTAAGAGGGAAAAGAAAGGAAAATTTTCCTGTATACTGTATCATCGTTTGGCCCTTGGATTAGAAATCAGATGGATTGAAGTATGCCACAACATTTGATAACTTTTATTTTGGTTTTTTTGCCAAACACATCTCCAACCACCCTATTCATATCCAACGGTCAATAATAATTGTGACCTTCTTATATCAAAAGTAAATAGTCTAGTTGTATGCATTTCTTTAAAAAAAAAACCATTTAATTGGAAAGGTTCGGATACATAAGCATTAATTTTGTGGGGTTAGCAGCAAGGGTGTAAACAGGTAGGGTGAGGCTGGGCTCTACCTAGCATGTCCAAGGTTGGAACATGATCCGACCTGGCCAAAGGTGGGTCCAAGTATAAGGGTTAAAAAAAGAAGAAAAAAAAAGTCTATTTTTAATAAAAATTGCTATTTTTTAATGTAAATGTTTACTTCGTATAGAGAAAATAATGCGTGGGGTCGATTTTGGTCGGGTAGAGCCCACCCAACCTGAAACGACTAGGTCCTGGCTAGAACTAATCAGACCCTACCTCGGGTCAATACTTTTTGACCTGGCGCCGACTCATTCAGTGCAACAGCTGGGCCTAAACCCAGACCTGACTCGGGTCAACCCCACCAAATCGACAACCCTAGGATTGGGGAGAGATCTTTAGGGATTAGAAACTAGCATGTCAACTTGCCAACCTATTAGAGTACAGGTCCTAAATCAAATTCTTGTGTTAACATGTTAGGTCTTGATCCACTTGTCTTGGAGCCGACCATTGTTCGGTCTTGGTCTACTTGACTTTAGATGTGACCATAACTCAGGTCCGGGTCCAACCAAGTCGAGTCGGGCCCCAATCAATCCTGGCCCAACCAGCCAGGTGTGTGTATCTATGTGGTGAAACCTAGACTGACTGAAGGGCATCACAAGAGAATATTCTTACTTTTATTGAAAACGATTCTCTTACGTAAGTGAATAGGCCGAGCAGTATGGGCACAATGACTCAGATATTGAAGTTTATAAAAATGAATGACTAAGTGTTAAAATCTTTTTTTAAAAAGACGACTTTAGTCGAACTCAAATTTTTCGCATTTATGCCTTACCTAGGCCCTCCAATTAAAAAAATAATAATAAAATATATACCAAAGTTGCATGCCCCCTTATGGACACGATTGTTATGAGTCCTCGAATACATATTTAGAAATGCGGCCCCCTTAATAATCTATTTTGAAATAGATTTTGACTCCAATATTTTAAAAATATATAATCCCAATCATGATGATCATTAATATGTAAAATAAACGAATTTCAAAAACTAAAAATAATATTTTTTGGAGGAGATATTTAAGATTTTTACTTTTTCTTTAGAGGGACCATCATTTACATCTATTTTTGGGTGGATGGTTTATGCCTCGGGGGATGCATATATAGGAATGTGTCTTTCGACTAAGGGTATGACCCTTGACAGATAAGAATGGAAAAACATAATTCATGTAGCCGACTTTAAATAATTGGGGTAAGACTTGGATGATGATGATAATGTTGGTCATCTAGATCCTCATGTCATTCAATTTGTTATCGGGCTTGTACCATTGGCTCTCAGGCTCACAAATCTTTATTATAAACTTGGGGTTAGGTCAAAATAATACTAGAAATATATTCAAGTTGAGTTTATTAAAAGGCTTCTCTTGCCTGATTTTTTTCATTTTCTTTTTCATTATAGGTTGAGAGGGAATATTTTAGCTTAAACAATGTGAACTTAACTGATCTTATGCAGTTTGGATATTAAAATATGAGGTAATCAACAAACTTACACTCTTTAAGTTATAGGAGATGTTTCCATGTAAGGATGGTGTTGTTAAGAAGAATACTAATTTAAGAGAAATTTATCAAAATATACCGCACTTATCAAATATTTAAAGTTGAAAAAGTTTCCATGTAAGAATGGTGTTGTTAAGAAAAAATTATACTAATTTAAGAGAAATTTATCAAAATATACCTAACTTATCAAATATTTAAATTTAACTCTTTTTCAACTGTTGCTACCCATGATCAAGTCTATATTGAAATAAAGTTAAAGTATATAAATAAAAAATTAAATAATTTATCTCTCACAAGCATTTTGATAAATTTTATCACGATCGGATTTCTAGAAAAAATATTAAAATTTAGATAATGATATGTATTTTGAACCAATCGATAAATATCTGATTGCTAGTATTCCACATGTATTACTATTCATTGTAGCTGCCAAATATTTTTTACCTTTTTCCTTTATATATATATAGAGAGAGAAAAATGATCATATAAGACCCTCCCCTACAAATGTGTGTAAGACCCAAATGACCACTATTAAATTTGACACAAATCTATAGAAAAGTCAAGTCCTACACTCATGTGATAACTTTTTTAAAGATCCGCGCCAACTTTAATGGTGATCCTTTGGGGTCCTATACACATGGGTGGGGGAGGGTCCTATAGGATCAATACTTATATATATATATATATATATATATATATATATATATATATATATATATATATATATATATATATATATATATATATATATAGAAAAAGCTTGGGTGAACCCACTAACTCATAGGAAAAAATGAGCCCAACGGCTCATATTAAATCTGGGTCAATCTGACGATCACGGATATCTGGTAGTATTTGAACTTTATTTTTTTTCTACAAATTAAAATCACTTGAAATTTTAGGAGTGTGTTTTTCTCATCAAGCTGCACCTAATAAAAATATAAAAAAAATAATTCACAAAAATAAAATTGACCAAAATACTCTCGAAACATTTTGAGAGTATTTTAGTCAATTTATTTCATGTAAAATATTTTTTTGATAATTTTTGAAGATTCACCTATTTTTTATGTACACACGCTCCAAATTTCAAGTAATTTGGATTTGTAGAAAAAAATTAAAATTTAAATATTATCGGACACTAGTGATGGTCAAATCGGCCCATATTCAATCTGGATCATTGGGCTTATTTTTTCCTGTGAGCTAGTGGGCTCACCCTAGCATCTTCCTCTCTCTCTCTCTCACTCTCTCTCTCTCTCTCTCTATATATATATATATATATATATATATATATATATATATATATATATATATATATATATATATATATATAGGGCAAGCTTTCTATGCTTCCCCTACATCATAGAAGTTCTATCCTCCCTTTTATCCAACCGTCCATTCTGAATGGAGGGCTAAGCTTGCCCCAATCACAATGTCACGTCTCTATACTATTTTTTTTTTTAAATTTTTTATAAACTATTTTAACACCCAATTTTTCCATTCCTCTATTAAACTCGCACTCACGAAAAATATAAATAAACTATTTTCAATAAAATCAAATCACCAAAATATACCTGAAAGTTTCAAGGGGTATTTTGGTCATTATATTTTATTGAAAATTTATTTTTAATATTTTTTATAAGTGCGCTCTAATGAGAAGATGAAACATACTAAATTTCATATTCATATAATTTGTATAAAAAAACTAAAAATAAAATACTTTGAGACTTCGGATCTAAGATCAAACGGTGAGCGGCTCTCTTGTTCAAAATTGGACGGCTAGACTTCTATGCTGTAGGGGAAGCATAGAAATCTTTCCATATATATATATATATATATATATATATATATATATATATACCCAATGCCTATAGGCGAAAATTGAACAGTGATTTCGCCTACCATCGTCACCGTCCAAACTTCATAGCATGGACATGATTGTCCAATAGTATTTTATTTTTTATTTACAAATCAGAATAATCAGAAATTTGGAGTGTGTATACATCTTAGTGAGGCGTACCTAATAAAAATATAAAAAAAATAATTCGAGAAAATAAAAATTGAGCAAAATACCTCTGAAACATTTTGGGGGTATTTTGGTCAAGGTTTTCATGTAAAATATTTTTTTTTATATTTTTCATAGATTTACATATTTTTGATGAACACACGTTGCAAATTTCAAGTGATTCCGATTAGTCGAAGAAAAATGAAAAATAAAAAATGAAATACTACTGGACAATCATGATCGTGTGATGAACTTTGGATGGTGATGAGGGTAAGCGAAATCACTATTCATTTTTACTTATAGGCATTTTGTAGTATCTTATATATATATATATATATATATATATATATATATATGGGTGTGGTTTCTATAAGGTTGCAACCTTAAACAATCCCAATTAAAGTGCACCTCTAAATTTTATCATGACATGTAATTTTGGCATAAAAAGCTTTTATGATTATCTTAAATTCTATTTCATCTCTAATTATAAAAATTTAAACTCTAAAACTGGTTAAAATAAGTATATCTATAAACATATGAAAATCTTGAAAATGGATAGTCAAGGTAATGTGTTGCAATATGCACTATTTATGGGACTCAAAGTCTTTTTTTGCTTCATATTCGTACATCTCGATGTCGAGATGATGAACTAGGAGATTTTTCAACATTAAAACAACATTTTCTGATATATATTTTAGGTGTATCTTTACTTCTACATTTTATGATTGCAACCTTATATAAATCTTTTCCTATAGATCCGTGCCAAATTTTCTATAGCTTCTTGCCAAATTTTCTATAGATCTGTGCTAAATTTATCACATGGGTGTAGGACTTGACTTTTCTATAGATCCGTGCCAAATTTAATGGTGATCCTTTGAGGTCTTACACATATGGGTGGGAGAGGGTCCTATAGGATCATATATATATATATATATATATATATATATATATATATAGGGCAATGATTTGATACAATTGTTGTATAGTAATATGATACAATAACCTTAAAAAACTATCTTATGGCCATTTGTTTGATCTAAATTTTGAAATATACACTCTTTTGATTCTAGTGAACAATCACAAAAAAAGAAAAAATTGAAAACACAACCTGAAAGTATTTTTTTAGCCCAATTAACATAAGCTGTTCATTTTGGTGAGATGCTCAGATCTAGGCCTTAGAAGGGCTTTTTCATTTCCAATTTTTTTGGATGGCTTTATTATCATTAGATGAATAATGTTAAAAAAGGAAAAAATGATTTTGAGTTTATAAAGGCTAATACCTTGAAATTCACAAAATGAATGGTCTAGATTCGTTTTTGGAGAGTACTCATTTTGACTATATCTAGGGTTCAAATTGAACTTTTTTTTTTTTTTGAGATTAATTATTCAGATGATGAGAGTGTGTGTGAAAAATTTGGGGTCATACAAATACCACAAATCTGGTTTTCTAGAAGTGTCGTTGCATTATACTATAATACAACCGTTGCATTGGATCATTGCTCATATATATATATATATATATATATATATATATATATATATATATAGGAAAAGTCTTCCCAAAGCCTATAGGCGAAATAAACAGTGATTTCACCTACCCTCATCACCGTCCAAAGTTCATCGCACAATCACGATTGTCTGGTAGTGTTTCATTTTTCATTTGTTTTCTAAAAATTAGAATGATTTGAAATTTGGAGCGTGTGTACTCTTAGTGAGGCGCACCTAATAAAAATATAAAAAAAATAATTCGTGAAAAATAAATTGACCAACATACCCCTAAAACATTTCAGGGGTATTTTGGTCAATTTATTTCATATAAAATATTGTTTTGATATTTTTCATAAATTTACCTAT
The DNA here is from genome assembly GCF_054954075.1 of Amborella trichopoda. Classification (NCBI taxonomy): domain Eukaryota; kingdom Viridiplantae; phylum Streptophyta; class Magnoliopsida; order Amborellales; family Amborellaceae; genus Amborella; species Amborella trichopoda. Next base: position 43,894,884 of record NC_142336.1, read on the forward strand.
TTTTTATTAACACATACTCCAAATTTCAGATCATTTTGATTTGTAAAAAAAAAAATAAAAAATGAAATACTACTGGACAATCATGACCTTGCGATGAACTTTAGACAGTGATGAGGGTAGACGAAATCACTGTTCATTTTAGCCTATAGGAGTTTTGTATATATATATATGTGGGTGCAGTTGGCATATGGATGCATCCGTAGTTGTAGAGGTAAGATGCACCTTCAAATTTTATCATGGTATATAATTTTGATGTAAAATATTCTTAGGATTATATCAAAATCTATTTTTATATCTAATTATAACATTTTAAATTTTAAAAATGGTTAAAATCAAGTAGATCTATAAAGATATGAAAATCTTGAAAATAGACGGTGTAGATAATATGTTGTAAAATGCACTATTTTTAGACTTAAAACCTTTTTATTTTTCATGGTCATACATCGCAGATGTCGAGTTGATCATTCAAAGGGTTTTTCAACATTAAAACTACCATTTCCGATGGATTTTTGAGGTGCATCCGTAGTTCTACATTATACGGTTGCATCTTTATATAAACTTTTTCCTCTATATATATATATATATATATATATATATATATATATATATATATATATATATATATATATATTCTGAGATCGCACACAATACAAATAAGCGTTCTTTTTTTCGTAAATTATTTTGAAAATTTTATAAATTAGACACTACTATTTGGTTAACGAAATTAGAATATCCTAATCCTTTCTTTTAGGCGTACTTGATCTTAACCAAGATTGTGCTCTGTTTATGACATTCTAACTACACCTCAAATAGTTTTACATAGGCAATATGAGCATTGGTACTTAGTACGTGTTTTCGTGTCTAGTTTGTAGGGCCAAAAATTCAACACTTCTCAAACTCGTTTACGCTGATACCATTGAATAAGATAATACATTATATAATAGAGTTGGTATAGTTTATTATTATTATTTTTTGACAAATGATATAGTTTCTTATATTGTGTTCCGAGGGCCAGGCCAAGACCAGGCTATCATGGCTCGAGGGCCAAGCTGGACCGGACCAAGGCTAAGGCCGCAATAGGGTTCGGCCAGACCTAGCCCTATCGATGGAGAAGTAGTGATGGCAGTTCATATTCAAATGTAGAGGGTTCAGGATTCAAACCATAGACATAGAATGTGAATGCTTGGTTGTTCGGAAATTAGAAATTTAAAGTTTTTATGATACAAAAATGCGAGTTATTATATAACACTAATGAAAGAAGTGTCCATACGGTAATAAAAAATAATTAATGTAGATCAACATGTACGGATAAGTGCCAAGGGATTGTGAGCAAGTGGTGATATATGCCACCAAAAATATGTCAAGTATTGGAGTAATAATGACCGTAAACCAACCAAATATGTATGTCATCAGTAAATGGCTATAATACCCTTACGTAGAGCAAACTTATGTGCCCTAGGAGGAGAAGCGTAATCCCGAAGCTAGAATCCCCAAGTTAATGATAACATGCTAGACCTTGTGAAAAACACATATAAACGAATTAAAATCTAACTAATAAAGTGCGTAACATATAATAGCGGAATCCACGTGCTCCTCGCGTGATTTGAATTTATTTAAGATAAATTAAAAGGTTTTTAATTAAGGTGTAGTTTACATAAGGTTGCAATCATAAATAATCAAAGTAAGGTGCACCATCAAATTTTATCATAAGATGTAATTTTGGTGTAAAAAATCATAATATGTCATGAGATGTGTTTGTCGTGGTGATATGTTGTATTACCCCCTTAACTTGTGTGATGAGTTTAGATGTTAATGCTAAGTGGCTCTAGAAATACCTAGTACACAATCATTTTTTAAAATTATACATAGGATTTTTAGTTGAGGCATCATGTACATGAGGAAATACATCATCTATTGACATTTTGTAATATACACCTCTTTAGTTGTTCACCAAAGAGCCAAGTAAATAAAATAAAATGTGTGATCTTTTGTATGCTTTTTATAACAAATAAATTTATTTATGAAAAAAATATTTGAATTTAATTTTGATTATTAATTATGACATTAGCCAATTATGAAATTTAATTTATATTTATAATTTTAAATTCATTTATTGATTAAATTTGAAATCATTATTATATGAAATTTCTATTTTTTTAAATAATTATTAAAATTTTAAAAAATAATTTACTCAGTATAGATTGAAATTTAGTATAAAACTCATATTTATTTTAGAGAAGTTCCCTTAAGAAAACTATAAGCAGCTAAAACATTTTTTCTCAAAATGATAAAGATTTTTTGTATTTTTAAATAGTAATGGTAATTAAAAAATAAGCTACCAATCATGCCCGAGCATCCCGAATTCATCATATTTTATAATTATACATTTAAACTCATTTTGTGCATTAATTAAAATTTTAAGTTTTGATATTCCAAAATTGCTCATAAAGTAGACTTATTTTATATTTTAAATATTCGTAATTTAACTTATAATATGGGAGTAATATGCAAACTATAATTACTTGCAAAATATTTGCTTTGTATAAAAATGAAATTTGTTTTAGAGAATGTTTACGTAATAAGTTATAAATCGGTGAAATACTTTGTTTCAAATAATTAAACATTTTATTATCTTTTTCTATAAATAATGATAATTAAGAAATTTTACCTTATGTATATAATTGTAGCTTTTTAAATAAATATCAAGAAATTCTATAAATATAAATTGGCTAAATTAGATATGTATCTTTTATTTTATAATGTAATGGTTTGATAGGGCTACAACCCTATCAAAAAAAAGTAAACCCTCACCTCATAATTCATCAGAAATTGTAATTCAAGTATTGAAAAATCTTTAAATCGATCATCTCGGCTTGAATATTATGATTATGAAAAGAATTATGATTTCAAATTTTAAAAATAGTGTATATTGCAACAAATCATCTAGACCGTCAATTTTGCCCTAAAAATAAGTGTCCACAGATCTGCAAGATCTGTAGCATTTTTTGAGTTTCAAATTTTATTGTTGGTATCGGAAATTGATTTTAGAGCCATAACAAAAATTTTCGATGCTAGAAGTGCTTTTCAAATTGAGAATTTGAGGTGAGGCTTTATTTTGTTTTCATAAAGCCTAGGCCTTATAGAAACTTCATCCATTATTTTTAAGGAAAATTATCGCGAATATACTTTAATTTAAGCTTAATTGGAAAAAAAAAACTCCAAACGTTTGTTTATCTTGTCTGCACCATTTTTCCTCATTTTCGGTTCTTTTTTTACCAAAATGACCTTCACGGTAGTCGTATTACCATAATACTTAGTGCATGTTATACGATACTTTTATTACCGTAATACTTAGAGTATTTTATACGTTACGTTTAGTACCGTAATAGTGAGGGAATTTTATACGGTAGTTTAAGTATAGTAAACTTACACTAACTTATACAGCATTTTAAGTACCGTAAACACTAATCCATGTTATACAACACTTAAAATGCCGTAAACCCTGTTCTCATTTTGTTTATCTCTTTCATCTCTAATTCTTTTTATGTTTATTTATTCTTTATCTCTCTAATTCTTTTTAATATTTACCTCATCTTTCTCTCTTTAATTCTTTTTTATCTCTTTTTTTTTTCTCTACAATATCATCATCGTTTCCTTAGAGACAGTACTCAAACACTGACTTTGGCTATACAAAACAGAGGACACGATCTATCTAAGGAAACGATGATAAGATTATAGAGAGAGAAAGAAGAGATAAAAAATAATTAGAGAGAGAAATAAAAGATAAATATTAAAAAGAATTAGAGAGAAAAAGAAGGGATAAACATAAAAAAAAATTAGAGATGAAAAAGATAAACATAATGAGAAAATGATATATGGCATTTTAAGTGCCCTATAAGATGGGTTAGTTTTTATAGTACTTAACAAATCGTATAGTGTGTTTTATTTTTTACGGTACTACCATAATTGGCTTCACGGTCATGGCCAGAGCTTTACGGTACTTAAAGTATCGTAATATTACTTGAAGTTACTACGCTATTTTAAATACCATATAAAATGATATATATTACGGTAGTAAGAGACAGCGGGATGGTTATGACCTTTGTTAGGTCACTTGATGTCCCAAGGTTATGACCTTTGTTAGGTCACTTGATTCGACCTTGGGACATCAAGTGAATTAACAAAGGTCATAACCATCCCGCTGTCTCACCGCATGTGATTATAAGTGGCTGATTAATAGAATAAATTTACATTCTGTTTTCGTTTAATGATGTTTGGGAATTATCCCACATCGAAAGATGGATATTCAACTTTGGTATATAAATACCTATATAATATGAATTAAGGTATTTGCGCGTGGGGCAACCTCACACTTGATTTTGTCGCTCGTGTCCGCTTGTCGCACATGTTCGTGTCCGTGTGTGTGTGTCCGCTTGTTGCACGTGTCGGTGTCCGTGTCCGTGTGTGTGTGTCCGCTTGTTGCACGTGTCGGTGTCCGTGTCCGTGTGCACGTGTCCGCTTGTTGCACGTGTCGGAGTGGTGACATCAGAACCGCCGGTTAATGACGTTAGAACCGCCGGTTGACCACTTCGATAGAACCGCCGGTTGATGACGTCAGAACCGCCGGTTGATGACGTCAGCACAGCCGGTTGATAATGTCATCGGGCGGTTTACTGTTTAAAACTGCTCAGCTCTTTCTAAACATGGGTGTTGATGACGTCAGAACCGCCCGATGACATCATCAACCGGTTTTAACGTCATCGGACGGTTTTAAGTTTATTGTTTAAAACCGGTTGATGATGTCATTGGGCGGTTAACTGTTTAAAACCGCTCGGTTCTCTCTAAATACGGGCGGTTCCCGTTTTATGTGTGGAACCGGCTCGTTCTGTGGCGATTCCCGAGTCGAATCGGGCGAGTCCGGCTCGACTCGGCGTTTTTCAAAACCGTGGGTAAAATATTAAATATATGATCTATTATGTGCATTTTGATAAATTTCTTAAAAAGAATAAGCATGTTCAGGCATTTTAAAACCCTTAGCGTGTTTCATCCAAACCGATATGTACCATAGAGATGAAGCCTACAATCAAAAAGACCTAACACAAACTCAACACCAGTAGGGGTGGCCGTAGCAGGACCCAAATATTGTTCGGATCCAAGATTTAGACCTGGACCAGACACCCGTGGGGATCCAATTTTTAGACCCGTACCCGAACCTAGATCAGGTCTACCCCTCGGGTCCCAGGTTGGGTCCAGATCCATTGCCACCCCTAAGCACCACAGAGTCTCAAGGCAATGACCTTACTATAATAAAGGAGCTTATGGCCATGGTTCTTAAGATCATAGAAGTCAACTGTACTAAGTTAATACTTTCAACACAAAGGCTTCATGGCAGACATATCGCTCTTGGCAAGGGAGCTCAAGGATTCAAACTATTGAAGTTTGTCCCAAAATGCCCAAATAAGGGGGGAAGGGAGTGAAAGAGATCTGCTATGCTGAAATCATTAAATCTGACATGCAAATTGTTAGTTTTGAGGGAGAGAGAGAGAAGGGGAGGAGGGGCGGATCTCTTAAACGAAATTCCAAAATCTAACATGCAAATTGTTATTTGAAATGTAACATGGAAATTGTTAATTGAAGTTCACTATCAGAAGTTATTGACATTCTAAATAATAGAAAAGTTACATAAGAATTATCAATTACCTACTTTGCTTTGATTGAGCAGGAGTCCCCTCTCTCTGCCTTGCCTTGATCTTCCTTAGATGGATTCTCTCTTAGGGTTTCACAGAAAAGACCATAAACTAGCTGAGAAGAGCAGGAAATTACACCCCATTATATTAAGAAGGTACCTCCTATTTTAAGAACCTTAAATGCCACATGTCTTCTAGCTTATGAAAAATCTTCAATTATCTGAGAAAAGATGAGTCCAACTTAATTGCCCAAATGCCAAATAATTTTCAATTATCTGAGAAAAGATAAGTCCAACTTAATTGCCCAAATGCCAAATAAAACAATCTTCAGGCTAATATGACTAGATTCTCTTCTTTTTTCTGAAACGGTCAAAGTTTTCGACTTCAAACCCTAAACCAAAGCGAAGCAAATCACTCATCCACTAAAAATGAATACATTAATACAATTTTGCAAATACATAAAAGTGTCCACATAATATATAAAATCTTAACAAGATAACTTCTAATATTCATAAGTTTATGAGAAATACCTTTATATTAGAAGGTTTGACAAAAGTGGCTTAGTCATAGATATCTTTTATTTTTTTAGTTTTAAAATAACAACCGAAGAGGTTTCCCAAATCCTCCAAAGAACTGTGCTACTTCCCTTTTCTATCCTAAACAAAGAGCTCTCCAAAGAATCTGATAAAACTGGCTATGGCCGAATACCTATAAATAGTATGTATCGATGACTTTCTTCCCAATTTTTCTTCCATATTGAAAACTTTGACTCGTGTTTTTCATCAAATACGAATAGAATTCTATAAATAAGCCCTTGCAAAACCCATATAACTAGCAGGGGTATGGCAGCTTTAGTATTTCAAACATAAATTAGAGGGAAAGAACTTGAAGTTAGAATGAATATTTTATTTGTAAAAAATTAATTTTTTTTCTCTTCATGGCCAAAAAATTAGAAAGTATATTTACTAAAGATTGCAATACAAAGCACCAAAATTCTAGCTTTTACTCCACCTAAAGAAAACCCAACTATCTGTTTGCTTGGAAGTTGTCTTTTAACTTTAAAATAACAGAGAGAGCAAAAATGTAAAACAGACTAAATTTATTCCTTTTGATCATTTTATTCATAGGGTGGGGTTTGTATAGAGCCTCGCCTCTAAACAATCAAATTAGAGCCTACCTTCAAATACTGTCGAGAAATGTGGTTTCAATACTGAAAATCTTTGTGATAGTCTTAAAATATATTTTAATCTTTATTTATAAAATGTAAAGCTTCAAAAACAGTGTAGATCGAGTAGATCTATGAAAAATTGAAAACTTTAAAAATTGACGGTCCAAAAATGTGTTACAAGATGCACTATTTATAAAACTTTAAATCCATTAATTTTTCATGTCCATCATCTTGATATCGAGATGATCAATTTGAAGATATTTGGACATCAAAGCAATCTCTTCTAGTGAAGTTTTTGAGGTGGGCTCTAATTTGATTGCTTAGAGTCCCGGCTCTATATAAACTTTTCCATTATTCATATAATCTCTATACATCAATTCCAAAGCACCCGTAAATGCTGCATTGATTATATTTGATTACAAAATTTGAACCATAAGGCCTTCGATTCTCTAATTATGATGAAATTGCTAAGGTACACTATGAAATTGGTATTGTCGGACATGATTTATATACAATTGAAGAGGCATATTAAAAAAAGTGCACATGTAATACACAACTACACGGTTTCTCCATGTGTCCTCATACAATATACAATTTCAATATGAGCTCACATAGACCAATAAATAGTTTTTATATGTTCTTACACTCCCCTTCAAATGCAAGATGGTTTGAGAGAGATCATTGAGAGTTTGGAAATAAATGGTGAGAACCCATCTCAGTATCAACGACAGTCTCAAGCTGCCCAAGGATGACTTAACCCATCATCGCCTCAACAACGATCTCAAGCTGCCCAGGGATGACTTAACCCATCATCGCCTCAACAACAATCTCAAGCTGCTCAAAGATGACTTATCCCATCATCCTCATCGCCCTGCAATTAAGGCCTTCAAAGCATTACGGGTTGTGTGACGTTCAGTTACCACAAGGGGAAATTGCTTCCTCAGTACAAGTAATTCTCTCATAAGATTGGCACCGTTAAACTCTTGACTCCCTACTTTATCACCATTTAAGGTGTAGCATGGATTGAGTTGAACAACAGAAGTAGTTGCAACCCACTGACAGCATTGCAAGTCCTTGATTTTACTCCCGCGAGGTCATAAGATTTGAATGTTTGAAATTCAAAGACAAACGCCAGCGATCGGCTCTACGTGAACAACCTAGCAGTGAGATCAACAACATGAAAAGATAAATACAAGAGGTAAACAACATTATAAAGATAAGAACTATGCCTTGGAAACTCTATGATTCAAATGAATGGATAAAACTAAGATGAAGATGTAGGGTGAAGATTCGAAGATGGAAAACGTGTGGTTAGCCCTAGAAAAACCATAATTTAGCAATATAAAAGGGGCACTTCTCAATTGAAGGGTGGTCACACATTTTGATAAACACAGTTCAGTAGAGATAAGTGTTCTTACAATGTTTTACCTTCTTAAGAATTAAGATTGGAAAAGAGAGTGGAATATTCAAGACATGAAGAAAGATAATTGTTTCCTACGATTCATTTGAGACCCGTTCTCTTAGGAAGACCAGACTCGAAGGATAACACCTCTACGTACATCCACAGGTATATGGGCCGATATGCCCTCAATGTTATCTTTTACCTTTTGATATTTTTGTGCATTTTCTTCCTTTAGAAGCGAATGTATAGGTTTTCGGCTTTTTTTTTTCTTTAGTCGATATAAATTGTAATAGAGGACTAAACATCTAGAATTGTTCAGTTTCCAGTATAAATATAGAGCCTGTGTTTCTACTATGAAGTGCACGAGTGAATTTGGCTCCGGATGTGATATCCTCTAGTTTTCTATTTGGAGTCTAATGTTTGTCTAAACATTCCCATTTCAGTTTTAAGCATCCATATTTCGGAGTGTCTAGTGCTTCGTGGACTACTGAACAATTGCCAAAGATCACATCATTTCTAAGAACGAACTCGTCATATATCTCACCTAGCATCAGCAGGTCCCTTATGAAATGAATATCGCGAAGGGAGATCTCAGCTTCCCTATGATCAAAGAGCCACAAGTTACTTACATAACTCCATGTCTTTAGGAGGCCCCTCATCGTGTTCGAGCATAGGTCATTGTACCCTGTTGAACATTGAAGACCTAACAGCAAGGAAGTCATCTTGAGCCGCTCCTCATTAAGATGAAGCATGTCAAAAGTCCAAGAACTATAACCTCTTAGATACTGGTGCTCACCCTGTATCCAAAGCCTGTGTGAGGACCATGCTAGCCCTTGGGTATTCATCATTCTCTTCCAAGGATAAGACGATTCAAGCTGGTGTCATAATCACGAAGAAGAAATTGAAACATGACTACTCCATCATCTTGAATTACATATTCCTTATCTTCAGTCTCAAGAAGATGAAACCGGGTTCCATCACTTACAAAAGTGACTCAACAGCTTAAAGGTAGGGTTAGTAAGTCGAATAGGCTGGCCCCTTGCAAGACTAACCCTAGTAAATTTGTTGACCTTGACCTCCTCAGGCTTAGGAAGATTCTTTCAACAAGGAATATTGTCTACAAAATGCAATGGAAGTGACATAAGTATGATTATATTATACTATTGACATTACAAAAGAAGAAAGCTTGACCAAAGCTAGCAAAATTTCAGCAGCATCTCCCAAAAAAATGGAGATCTGATGACATAAATGGCGCTTGGCTCATCGGAGTCACCCTGGAGAATTCATGGGCTGTTATACTACAGGACATGCCCAAATAGAATGCCCCTTAGAAAAGCCCTGTTCTAACAAGATTGCATGAGCAAGCACAAAGAAGCATGGAAAAAGCATGGATAAGGCACATAAAACATGGAAAAACATGCAAAAATAAGCTAAAAAACTACTTGAAAACTAACTTCTAGATAATAATAAATTAGTTAGTAATGAAGCCTAAAGAAATAGGAAACACCCCTATCAACTAAGAAACCTAAAACCAATCCAAAAATTAAGTCCATTTTATTTGAGACTTTAGACATATCCTACTCCATTCTCCTATGAATCGGTTTTGAGATTTTTTCACATATTAGAATGGATAGTGAAAAATCATATATATATACACCATTCCCCTTCTTTGATTATGAAAGGCCTATGCATATTATGTTTCTTGGTTTCAAGTATTGCCCTAAACTTTCTTTCTTAAAATTTTAGAAATGATTAAATGGTTTTATGAATTTTGTATGATGATTAGGTATTAAAAAGACACAATACATGGCACACCTTGAGTGTTTTCACATAATGGACAAAATTCATGCTCATACTTTCCTGGATATCCGTTATTATTATTTCCCCCCTAAAAATGTCTATTTTTACTCCTTGTTTTACATTTTTTCCATAGTGAACCTACTTTAGACCTTCAAGTTCAAAAGTGGCAAGGAAATTCCATACTTCAGATCTTCAAGACCTGAAGTTAAATCAAAAGTGCAGACTTCGGATCCACAAGGTCCAAACCCAAGAATTTTTTTAAGGTCCAAAATGACATCAAAAATATTGATTTTGGATCTTCACGATCTGATGTCATCTCTCGAAAGTCCTAGCTTTGGATCTTTAAAGTCTAAACTCAATATCCGAAGTTCATTTCAGAACTTAATGGTTTGGAGTTAAGAGTACAAAAAAATTCTTCATGATTTCAATCCAAAGTTGTTGTCGCATTAGATCTTCAAAGTCCAAACTGGAGATATATTGGGTACGAAAAGAAGATAAAAAAAAGGCCATGAATATACAATTGATACTTCAATCTCCACTGTCCAACTTGGTTACATACCCACATAAAACAATTTACCATATAAAAATACAAATTGTTACAGTAAGCATGCATGAAAAGTACAATGATGGAAATGAGCATAAATTTCATCGTGCAATGTATTATTTGCTACTTGACATTATCTCTTACACATGAATAGCTGCATTAATGGTTCAAGGGTAAATATTGAACTTGAGATGTAATATTGCTAGAGTCTACTACTAACCAATTTAGTCAGAGTGTGATTCTTAAGAAAGGTTTATCTTGTGAGAAATCAGAGAAATCTCTATTTTTTAGTATTAAATGTGTGGGAGAAAACCCCATATATGTATACAGAGGTGGTATACAAAAAAGGAAAAAAAATTATACAGCATGTATGATATATAAAAAGGCTAAGAAATATCCTATTACAGCTTGCTTGATAAAAAAAAAAATTATCCTATCTACAAAATAAGTAAATAAAGTATATATAATTTTACACTCCCCCTCAAACCCGTAATGGTCGGGAGTTTGAAAACAAGGCTTGAGAAATGATGAGCATTATCGGATTTCATAAAAAAAATCAGCAAATTGTGCGGAAAAGATATATGGCAAAGAGATTGTCCTAACTAAATATTCCTGTCGAACAAAATGACAATCTAGTTCAATACGCTTGGTGCGCTCATGAAAATATAGATTCTTAGTAATATAAATGGCACTTTTGTTATCACATTATAAGGGACTAGAAGTAGAAGGTTTAACACCCAAGTCAGCTAAGAACTAGCGAAGCCAGACAACCTTTGTCGTTGTTTGAGCCATGGCTCGATACCTAGTTTTAATTGTGGACTCAACAATACGTTTTTACTTCTTGCTCTTCCAAGAAATAAGGGAGTCACCAAGAAGGGTACAAATACCTGTAGTGGACTTCTGATCGGTAGTGTCCCTATAAAATCAAAATCACTGTAAGCACGAAACTCAAGAGTGGAAGATGAAGAGAACAACAGAGCATGATCAAGCGTGTCTCGAACATAATGAATAATACGTGAAACGACCGCCTAGTGTACAAAACAACGAGCACTCAAGAATCAAGCTTCCAACAGTTTGCGCGACCGAGAGAAATTAAGATGAATCAAGCCTCCAATAATTTGTTAGAGAATGTAGGATTACGAAGGAGTTCATCATCTGTAGAATAAAGTTTGAAATTTGGTTCAATAGATGTATCAACATGCTTTTTATCATCATCCAAACGAGCTTGAGAAACAATATCTAAGGCGTACATAAGTTGAGATAGAAAATACCCACGAGAAGAATAAGCAACTTTTAGGCCCAAAAAATATTTTATGAATCCCAAATCAGTCATCCCGAGAAGCTGACTAAGTTGTCGCTTGATCAGATGAATAGTGGCCTCATCGTCACCAGATATAATCATCAAAATAGAGTAAGAGAGTTACACGTCCTTTGGGTGTGACTAAGACAAACATGGTAGGGTCGCAATAGCTCTGTTGAAAACCTGCGGAGACAACAACAAAACTAAGCACGAGGTCTTTGTTTAAGCCCATAGAGTGCATGCCACAGTTGACAGACTTTATTGTCAGGATTTGAATCCTTCGGAAATAACTTCATACAAACTTCTTCCGCAAGATCTCTATTAAAAAAAATGCATTTTTGACTTTGAGTTGATATAACCACCATTGGCTTGCAAAAGCCACATAAATTAGAGTGCAAATTGTAGTCATGTGGGTAATATGAATGGTTCCAGTAAAATCAATTCCAAATTGTTGATTATAATCTTCCTCCACAAGCCGTACCTTATAACGCTCGATACTGCCATGGGCTTTAGTTTTGATTTTGTGCACCCACCGGCAGCCAATAACACTTTTATCTTAAGGAAGATAGACAAGATCCCAAGCATGCATTCTATCAAGGAAGGTTACTCTACTACCATGGCATGATGTCACTCATGCTGTGTGGTAGTTTCCTCATAAGTCTGTGGCTCAGAGTAAGAATGAATAGAAGCAATAAAGGCTTAATTGTTTAGTAAAAAAGTCTCATAATCAATAAAACGAACAGGTAAGACAAATATACTATTACTACGACAGACAGAAGGTGTCCGTATAGGAGCTGCTGGTGCAGGTGCCTGAAGTGGTTCAACAGTAGTTGAGTGTTCTACATCTGGACCATCTGTAGGAGGAATACGTGAGGTTCTAGATACATCAAAACCATCATCAGAGAAAGGGATTGTAGGTGGTGTAAGACCTAGGGGCTAGAAATACAACTTAAAAAAATATATATTATTTTGAAAAACATGATGTTTAAAATTGACTAAACCTTCATAAATATCATAGAGAATTAATTTTAGCCTATAAGCTAGACTTATACATATATTGAATAATCGAAACTTATTCTTTAATAGGTCCCTTACAAAACACTTACTTAAAAATAAAATTACACTCAATACAATGTCCAAATACTTGTAATATTTATCTCTACAACATATTACATAACATATATACTCAAATTTCTTCTTTTTATCGAAATTACAAGATAATTTCTTCTTCAATCTACATCCTCATCATATTCCGTGATGTTTATACACATCATATACTTGATCATGATAATCCAGTGATGGTTCAATTCACATAAATAATATAGCATAGCTTTAAAGCATATACTACAAGATCATAAAACAATCTGAATTTTCATATAACATATTCGATACAATTAATCATGAATCAATCAACAACTATAAATACATCAATTAATATGCAAACAAACATGGGGAAAGCCATGGTTTTAATCCGCTGTGCCCGAGCCACGATCAGGCCTTTTGATGACTTAATTTTGTCCCATTGTCTAAGGCACAAGTGATAATAATAACTTCATGGGATCAATTCAACATGGGAAGCATATGATCATTTTATATCACTTAATGGGGATCAAATCACGAGAAATACATGTATCAAAAAAAAATTTCGAATTTTGAGAGAGATACCATACTAAAAAAAGAAGATATAGTGAAACTAAATATGATCCAAGAGGGACCACAAAAATTGTCATTATGCAAACGGGGGCTCACGATATTATCTCGTATGCTCAAATATGAATTCATAAACCTCTGATTAGATGTATATTCTCAATGGAAATTCCAAAAACAATTGATCAAGAAACTCAAGGTGAAACTACTCAAGATTATGGAGTAATCAAGAGAGTCTACACATACCATGTGTATAGACTATACTATTGCTTTGAGATTCTTTAAAAACGAAATATTTATGATAAATGGAAGAAGAAAGCTACTGTAAATCAAAAATTACAAAACTTTAATGATCTAAAAGAAGTGGGAAATCAAATGGAAGAACATAAATCAATACTTTGAAGATACAATAATATGGGCTCATGAAAGACCACACCATGGAAGGATATGAATTCAAAGCACAAGGAAGGAGATAACCAATGTGGGACATGGATCTCAAATGGCCATGATGGCAACGTTGAACTTAAGGAGGGACTCTCTCTCTCTCTCTCTCTCTCTCTCTCTCTCTCTCTCTCTCTCTCTCTCTCTCTCTTTTTGAAATAAATCTTCAATTTAGGGTGTGAAATGATTCCATACGTTACTTTTATACTAGATCGTAAGTGTGTATTTGATCTTGATCCTTGATGCCCTATGATCTATGGCACATGAGACGCATTTATCCATGCAACTCACTCATATCTTATCACCAAGTTCAATGGATAAGATTTTGACACCCTTCACACCATTAAAACTTGGCTACAGTCATTTTACCTTAAGGCCCATAGCTCCATGTTTTATTTCTCATTAAGTCCAAATCATTGTTCGTAAAATTGCCCAATCTAACCGCTAACCACCCGGTTAGATCATAACCAGCCACTGTCTGGTTCCAATTTTGGGCGATTAGGGTGATCAACCTATATTTTTTAAAAAAATAATTTTAAAATGTATATAAATTCTTTAAAATAAGGAATTTGATTTGTAATGCATTTTTAAATATTATTTAAATTATGATAAATATTAAAAATTGTTTTGGTCATTAGTACTCTTTTATATTTTCCCATATTTTTTAAAATTTTAAAAAATAGGCATTGAAAAATATAAATGGGTTAAAATCCATTTTTTTCATTATTTTTCAACTTCATTTGAATGTGTTTTGTTTTAATAATTCTTTATATGCTTTTCATATTTTAGTAGATTTTTTTTTTTTTGTATTTTTTTAACACTTTTTTGAGCGTCCAGAACTTGCCCGGATAGAACGATTGAATCAGCTGGTTTACCGGTTAGGCCGGTTAAACCACTTCTAGGCCCAAGTCAGGTTGACCATTCCGGTTCGATTTTGTGAACATTGGTTCAAATTCATGTTTATAATTATGCCCTTGGTTTTTCAATAATTTGTGAGACTTATTAAGAATGAAAGGGCATGGGAATAAAGGTAATATGAGACATCCACACATGTGAATAAAATATCTTATGACACCACCAATAGGATTTCAACAATATTACAGTTTCACATGAGTCAAGCCCATAAGATAATGCCACATAAAATGAACACACATGTCATGAATCATATGTGTATAATAATATTTTAAATCAAATAAATTCTCAAAATCCTATAACTTCACATATGCCAAACACGCCACATGTGTGAACAAAACACAATGCGACAAAATACTCTTTAAGTCTTAACATTATGACATAATATAACACA
Source organism: Amborella trichopoda (assembly GCF_054954075.1). Taxonomy (NCBI): domain Eukaryota; kingdom Viridiplantae; phylum Streptophyta; class Magnoliopsida; order Amborellales; family Amborellaceae; genus Amborella; species Amborella trichopoda. The sequence goes on from NC_142336.1 coordinate 43,910,179, forward strand.
GTCAAAAGACGAGGTGAATTATATATATATATATATCTATATATTCATCTTGTTTATATAGTCTGACATATTATTGACTCCTCGGGAGGTGAGATTGGTACCCTTTTCATTTTTATATTATCTGGATCAAGGGCTTTATTTTCGTATACATCCCACCATTTTATGTATACTTGTCTTCCCAAATTGAGTATAGTCATGAGATATTTGGTAGGACCATTTCATGATCCAAGGTATCTGGTATAGGGCCATAAAGTACATATGTATATCTATTTTTGTATTATTATTATTATATTCAATAAATTTTATTTGAGAAGCCTGTATCTTTGGGGGCAATATTTCTGTCCCTGATCCCCAAAGTTGGAACCAATTTTTGAACCAATTGGGGAATTCCCCTATTAACGGTATCTTTATTTGAAGGAACCATGTATGTGAGTTATTGTTATTTTGGAAATAAAAGACCTCATGCCATGCTTTTATATAATTAGAATATCTGAAATATTTATTATTAAAGCCTTCAGTCTGTAACCTTCTGAGTTTTATTGGGTCCATGCCCCACTCCTCATATGATATTATTTTTTGTATTTGAAACTTGGAGTAGGCAATTATATTAGTATTTTTTCTATAGAAATGGACGATCATGTTTCTAAAAGCATGGCTTAGAACGATTCTTGGGTTTTGTCATTATTGGATGGATGGAGGTGATTATTCAGATAAATATTTGCTATTTCATATGGATCTTTATTTTAATGAATATCCTCTATTATTATTGTAGCTATAAAGGAGGTTTCTATGAACCTCGTCCTTTCTCCACCCGAGCTATTGGATATTGGCATTGCCTCAGGTGAGAAAGTTATTTCTTGCGTCTGCTTTCTAACTAGCTGATTTGTGGTGAGGTCATTAGGGTTTTTTCTAATACTGGAACTATGTCCATTTTCCCCTTTCTCTTGTTTGATATTATTCTCCTATCCTCTCTCATGTCCCCTCTGCAAAAACTCAAGGGTTAAAAAGTCACGTAGATAATTTGTATTTCCTTTAATATGTTCAATATCAAATTCAAAAGAGGATAAAATGCCTTGCCATCTTACAAAAATTTGTTTAGAGACAAGGTTTTTAATATCTTTATGGAGGATATCCTTGGCTGCTTTGCAATCCGTTCGTATAAGAAACTTTTGATTGAGTAAATTACTTTGAAACTTGGTAACACAGTGAACAATAGCTAAAAGCTCTTTTTTAACCGTGGAGTAGTTTTGCTGTGTCTGGTTCCATATACGGGAAGTAAAACAAACCAATTCTTCTTTATTTGAAAGCTTTTGTTTCAGTATTCCTCCCAATCCTATTTCAGAGGCATCACACACGATTATTTTAAAAGCAATAGGATTTGAGAGTGTAAGACAAGGTAGTTCTTTGGCTTTTATTTTTATTTTCTTTACGGCCAGAGTATGCTCATCTGTCCACTTTGGTGGATTCGTTTTTAACCATTGAAATAAAGGTTTAGCATCAATGGCCAAATTTTTATAAAAATCTGCAATATAATTAAGGCACCCCAGAAATTGTTGAAGCTCAGTTTTGTCTAGAATAACATCTAGGAATTTATCAGAGAATTCAATGGCCCTATCAATAGGGATTATACTGCCTTGGAAGATATTATGTCCTAAAAATAGTATTTTAGTTTGGCAAAGGCTAATCTTTCTAGCTGAGACCACCAGTCCTGCCGCTTTTATTGCTTTGATAAAAATATTTAAATGTTTGAAATGCTGCTCAATACTTTCATAAAATATTAAGACATCATCAATATAAACTATCATGAATTTCATATAAGGATTAAAAATATCATTCATAATATTTTGGAATTCTGATGGAGGATTTTCAGCCCAAAGGGCATTACGTTCCATTCATATTGTCCAAAGGGGACATTGAAGGCAGTTTTGTATTTATCCTTTCTGCAATCTGGATTTGCCAGTATCCAGGCTTCAGATCAAATTTAGAAAATATACAAGCATTTACTAGTCTATCCAGCAGATCCTTTTTATTGGGAATACGATACCTTATCCATCGTAACACTTTATTGAGAGGTTTATAGTTTATTACTAGGCGAGGAACCCCTCTTTCCTTTTCTGATGCTTTCTCCACATAGAATGCTGAACAACTCCAAGGAGAAGAGCTTTTTCTGATAAGATTTTTCTACAGCAGATCATCAATTTCTTTTTTACATATTTCTAATAATCGGGTCATTTGTATTGGCCTAGCCTTTGTTGGTATTTTGTTTTCATGAAAATCACCTTCATAAGGTAGGCTTACAATGTGCTTTTTTCTATTCCAAAAAGCGTTTGGCAAGTCAGCACAAATTTCTCTTTCTATTTTATTTTTAATATTTTCAATCAAACTTTTATTTTCAGGAGTTAATAGTTTATCATCAACTATTTTATATTTTAGTTTTTCTTTGAGGTGATATAAAAATTTTTCTTTATTAGAAATTGTTTCTTTGATGTTATTTACCTCTCGGACTTTAAGTTTTTCAATAAACTCAAATTTTACCTTATGTCCTTCAATATTGGCTTCAATTCTTGAACTATCTATTCTTATTGGATATAACATATTTAGGAATGGAGTTCTTAATATTACGGATTGGCTCAATCCTTTGACCATGATGAAAGGGAATTCGAAGCAATTCCCATTATTGCATACTGTGGTATCAGAAAGTTTATAATTTATGATAAGTCTACTTCCATTTGCTGTATTCAAGATCTGGGTTGTTTTACTGAAATATTTAGTGGGAACTAATCCTTCACTTATACAATTTAGATCAGCCCCTGAGTCTATTAGCGCTAGGGTTTGAAAGCTGTATTCCTTATGTATTATTATTTTTACTAGCGTAAACCATTTTTTGGTAACCACTTTATCGAGTAGGTTTATATAGTTACCAGTTTGTATGGTGCTTGAAGATTTTGGTTCTTCACAGGGGATAAAGGTTTTTTATATTTATTTATGATATTATCAAATTCTAATTCTTCATCATAATTTTCAGGACTATTTTCTTGATGGTTAGAGGCTAGATCTAAAATTCGTATCCTATTCTTTAAACTTATTAATTCGTTTTTTACTTCATTTATTTCTTGCTTTAGTTTGGAAATGGATGGTTCTCTTTGAATATTATTTTTATCTACAACCGTCCTTAGGATTTTGGCAAAATTATAATCTTCTTGTGTGCGAACAAGTGGAGGAGGCTTCTTATTTGCTTTTGTTATATTAATGTCTTGTATTAGGGCTTCTTTCTTAGCTTCAGGATCTGTTATTTTATCTATAATATCAATCATTAAATTTTCTTCTTTAGAGAGCATAATACAGAAGCAATTGCTACTGTCATTATCTGAATCTGAACTACTAAGGATTAAATTTTCGTCTTCTATTTCTCCAACCAGATGATCTGTGTCAGAATCAGATAGATTATCAGAGGATTCTTCATCTATTTGTAATATGTGAAATAAATGGCTTTTAATATTGTCTTCTATTTGTAAGGTATTTAGTTTCTTTTTTATTTGGCATTTATTTTTGAAATGTCCTACCTTTCCACAGTTATAATAGACATGTATTTTTCTCTTCCCTTAGTATTTCTTAAATCTATCTTTGGGAGAGAATTTTTTAGAGAATTTGTCTTTAACAATTGTTCTATTGGGTTTTGATTTGTATTTCTTATACCTATGTTTCCTTCTATCCGTATCTTTAGTCATGGGCAGAGTATTATATCCAAATTGTTCACAGAAGTCTCCTAATTCTTTCCTGCCGGTCATCTTCTGTTTTTCTAACTGTTTTTTTAGTTTTAAATCTGTACATAGGGCAAGACCTTCTGCACATATCTCTGCAGACAATTCTCCCAATGTATATAAAGCATATGGAATTATTCCTCCATGTTTATTCTTTAATCTTGTTTTGACTCTCTCGGCAAAAAGATGGGGTAAACCAACAATGAATTTCTCTTTCCAGTGGTCTGATTTACTATCTTCTCTGGAAAGAAGCCGAGAAAAAAATACATCATTATACCATTTATAATGAGATAATGTTGGGCATCTAAGGTTGGAAAGGAGGTCTTCTGACCTAGCATCAAGTAGTGAAGTACTTCCTACAAAATGAAGGGTAATCGTATATATCAGAGTATTTACTGCATCACTTTCACTATTAACTATATCTTAGCCAAACTCATTTTTTATTGTCCATTGCCTTGTAGCGCCCAGTATCTCTCTTTTTGTATTTTCATCTATATGAAAATCCCACCATCCTCTTAGCCATCCAGTAAAGCCACAGATGATGGCCTTTGCTATTTCCTGATCGTTGTTTCCACTTATTTTGCACGCTGTTGCGTACATAGTTATATGTTTCATAGCATCAAGTATTTGATTTTCGAACATACCATCTATATTCCAATTGATAATTGTCCTTCCTGAATATTATACTGTGCTGGTTATTAGATCTTCTTCAAATTGAATGTCTACAGGGGTAGGCCTTGGGTAGTACATTCTGGTTTGGGAAGTTGGCCTAATCTTTATTTCGTAGTCTATTCTATTTACATCAAGGGTTGTGGAATCTCTATATTGGTTAATTCTTCTTCTTGTAATACCATAGCTTCCTGCTTAGTAACTTTTTCCTTTCCTTTGATGCTTAGCTTGGCTAACTTTTTTACTAATTCACCTATCAACTCTTTATTATCTTCCTTCTTTTTCATGCCATCCAAGCTAAATTGTTCCTTGCTGAGCTCTGGAGGAGGTTTAAATAATACAGCCTTTTTCTTATCTATATTTATTTTCTCTTGAGTCTTATTTGGGGATTTTCCTATCATATTTTCAATTCTTGTTGTTTGTTTCCCAATGGTTTGTAGGCAAAGATTGGTATAGTTAGTTTGTTTGATTATGTAAGGTATTACATCTATTTTATGAGTATGATGTTCAGTTTTTTTAGGAATTATTTTATAAGGAGAGGCTTTGGTTTCTGGTTTTTCTTTTAATGCCCCTTTCAACTGGAGGCTTTTCCCAAGGGGATGGATGCTTTGTATTTCTTCCCCTTCATTTGTATAAAAGGGTTGATATTGGCTTTCTATTGCATTAATACCAAAATCTGGTATTGGTATATCTTTTTCTTTCAGGGTATGTCTTAGCCAATCAAAAAATCCTATGTTTTGTTTATTTTTCTTTATAAATTTATTAAATCTTTTATGAAAGGCATCAAGCAATTCTTGAAGGAATTCTGCTAAATACCAATTTCTTATCTCTCTATTTTCTTCCGATAGGAAGTCATTCTTAAGTTCTTCTATATCTATTCTGAATTTTTTTTCTTTCTGAAGAGTAAGTATATTAAAATCTAGATCAGAAGGTGCGGTATATTAAAATCTAGATCAGAAGGTGCGGGTTCATTATCAGATGAACGGGGTTCATAAGCTCTGTAAACAGGTCTTTGGATATTATTATTTGTTCTTGTTAGCCCATCTAGTATAGGTTTTTGTGGTATGGATGATGTAGAATGTCTTGAAGGCACAGTTTGTCTAGAGGGTAATCGAACAGGTTCTTCTGATAAATTTATTCCGGTGCATCTATTTGTATTAAATTGTAGTTTGATATCTCCATCTGGGTATTCAATGATTTGGTCAGGTTCTCTATTAACTGGGACTCTGGACTGTTGGTTCTCATTATGTAGGGACCAGGTTTCTGGAAAAGTTATTTGGGACCAGCTTATAGATTTGGGTATGATTGTATTTGATTTTTCTACATTTGTCTGGAAAATACTGTTTGTCCCTTAGTATCCACATGCAGGGCATTTGGACATAAAGTGTTCATTACCTTATAGCATATTCTATATACCAATGCTATATTTTGTGATCCAGGATTCATGTCAAATCCTTGGGTTTTTAATTTTAAAGTGAGAACTTTTAGAAGGTTAGGGTCTGTTAAAGAGACAGAGAAATTCGGAAAACAGTTGAAATATAGAGGACCATTACATAGACTAGACTCTAATATTCCTAAAAGGGAATCTGTAAATTATTATGGCGATCATCCCTAAGACATAACAAGACTGAGTTATTTAGTCCTAATTTGGTTAAGGGTTTAATTGCAATTTGTATAAGACCTATGTGTAGGTATCTATATTCCTTAGCTTTATGATTTTGGATTAGTCTATTAGAGAGTAACTTGAAGCTCCTGATTACTAGTTATCGACATACTTTGTTCTACTGTTTTAATAGCGAAACTAGACTTAAATTCCAAAGATCCTTTTTTATAAATATTAGTGATAGGAACTTTAAGAATATTCCAATTATGTATTTGTCTCTCTATATTATCTATGGTTACTTCCTCTTTATTTTTTACTCGTAGTGTACTATTGGATGAAGACGTTGTTCTGCTGGATATAGTTCTGATAAAATTTTCTATTTAGGATAATAGTTGGATACTGAGTCAATCGGAAACAGTCCCTGTGCCTTTTTCGCGGCTCTTCCTGGCTATTTGTCTGCAGTACAGGTCATGACGACTTTTAGTTCCAATCTGATTATCTTAATGGGAATTTTATCAAGTCTTTGACCTTTAGAACAGTCCTAAATCCTACATTGCACCACAGTAATTCTATGGCTCTGATACCATTACCTTGGATCATGAAATGGTCCTACCAAATATTTGATGGCTATACTCATAATTGGGAATACATTCCCAATCTGGGAAGACAAGTATACATAAAATGGTGGTATGTATACGAAAATCCATTGATCCAGATAATATAAAAATGAAAAGGGTACCAATCTCACCTCCGAAACAGGAGTCAATAATATGACAGCTCTCTCAAATATCTCTCTCTGCTCTCAAAGCTCTCAGATCTCACAGCTCTCTCAAATATCTCCCTGCTCTTAAAGCTTTCTCAGATCTCACTCTCTGCAAGCATAGCTCCACTCTACGACCCTCTCTGCTCTGCTCTTTAAAGTTCTCTTAGAACTCTCTCTCTCTAATATCTCAGACTTCCCAGGTATTCTTCAACCATCTATCTGATCTCTTCTTTCTAAAATCTTTCTTTCCCTTCCACAGATATATCTCAGTTCTCTCTAAGTTTTCTCACTTTGTCTACAACCACATAGACCCAGTCAGCTCTCTGTAATCTTACTATTTACTCTCTGCTACTTTACTATTCACTCTCTGCTACTCTCTCAGTAATCTTACTATTCACTCTCTGCTAGTTTACTATTCACTTTCCGCTACTCTGAAATCTTACTATCTAATCTCTGCTGTTACTCTACTGTATTTCTTTATTTCTTTCTACTGTATATCGGGTGTGTGTCTAGCCACACCGAGTTTCTATTTAAGAGGTTGTAAAGTTTGTTAATGTGTGATTGTAACCTGAACACTCTACCGAGCTACTGGCCAAAAGAGTGGAAGATCTTTTCTAGTTATTGCAAGTGTCTTATGTGAGTATATTGTTTTACCTTATGCAAGTTAAATTAGTATTCTGTTTAAAAATTAGGAACGATACATAGGTTCATTATTGATATATCTCCCTCTTTATTGCTTATCTGCTTAGTTGTTTATTTACTCGTAAAATTTGTGTATAAATCATAGATTTTATGGTAATACTTGAATATAGTTGTTCAAAATATATCTTGGTTGGTAATGGTATCAGAGCCATTGCCCTGAGCAGATCAGGCAGAGCACTAGTGGGAACTCTCGTTTGTGACCTTTGGGTGTGGTTGGCCGAAGCAAGACTCTCCGTCCACTAGTGTAAGGTTACCTGTGTGCTGGGACCCTGTTGCTTTTAATAGGTACCTTTTGTTGGCTGCCTGAGCCGGGTCCGGGGTTACTGCCGGCCAGATCGGGAATAAAATGTATATATATATATATATATATATATATATATATATATATATATATATATATATTTATTTATTTATTTATTTATTTATTTATTGTTATATTACCCTATTTCTTTTAACAAAAAGAAAACAATAGATGAAAACAAGGATTTAAACAAAAGACGTATCATACATGAGCACTACCCATCACGCTATTCGACACTTAGTGTTATAAAAAGTGAAGGATATATTATATATCTTCTAATTTATATGTTGATTTTGTGTTTTTAAAACTCGAACTCTACTTGGGCGAGCTACTCGAACTTGCCCAAGTAGATTGGTTTGAACAAGGGCCGAGTACTTTGGCTGAGTTGATTTGTTTAACATTGTTTGGTAATATACCAATTTTTTTCTTCAACCATTTGTAATTGACTTCCTAGGGACAACCTCTCTGCCACTCATAGATAGGGCTGGCAATTTTCAATTGTGGCAGGATCTCTCATCACATTCAATCCTAGAATCCTCTGCAAGTCGTAAAGTGCGGGTGTCATTTGGCCAATGTTATTAGGAGGGTAGGGACTGTTGGTCTTAGAGTCCTGCCTTTCGGTGAAGGCAATCATCAACAGGTGATCGTTCTTGCCCAAGCAAAGATCCACCAAACGAGAATGGGGTTGGGGTCGGGGTCATGGTGGTAGCAATCCTTGTGCCCCAGCTAAGATCTAGGCTTCCATTCTCACCTAACGCATTAAAAACTAACAATTTAAAAAATTTACCCAAAAAACAAAAATCCACCAACGACCTAAACCCGGCTTAATCAACCAATTCCCTCTGCTCTACGGTCCGATGCCATCTATCAAGCTATGTAAACGCCTCATCGACATAAATGGATACCTCAAAGTTAACATGGAGTATTCATGCACAAAACAAGAAAAATACGACTACAAAAATAGGAAACCGTTTTGACTCGGAAGAAAAATTAATAATAGTAGTAACTTTACATTTAGAGACATTGCCTGTGCTTGTATGTAACTATTTCGTTAGAATTTTATAAGCATCTATTTTATATCAATATCAGTTCACAAATTTATTTTGATTTTGAGGATATTTTATTGATTTACAATCTTATTTTGAGGATAACTTTTTGTGAAGTATTTGACTTGAAATTATACAATTGCCGGTGACCTTCATGGCCCCTCTATAATTATTTGTTAATTTTTCAATCTTTAAATTGAACAGAAGTTCAGTGATTTTCATAAGCTAATACTCTCAAGCACTCGTGCAAAGCACGTAAAGTTCACTTGTTATTTTTTGGTACTGCAAAAAGGAAACAACATATGGGATTTTTCCAAAAATGTGAAAGCCACATTTACAATGGGATTGTATACATTTACATTTGATACAAAGGGGCCACAACCAGTTTTTGCCATTAGATATGAAATTTAATAGGTTGAAATGTGTCACCGGCTTTCACATAGCCCTAATTTTTTAAGAAATATATAATCTATAATAGGGAGATTATTAATATATAATAAAAGGCCATTGGTTTTAATCTTGTATGAAGGGACCACCATTTATATCCATCTTTGGAATGGATGGTTTATGCCTCGGAGACACAAATGTAGGAATGCATCCTCATGCATGTGACACTTCCCTATAAATCAATAAATAAAGGAAAATATTTTTTTAACCAATAGTAAAGGAAAAATATTTTGATAGGGCAAAAAATAATACCTTACTTCAAAACTCACAGAAAATTGCGGTTATGGCTTTGAAAAACCTTCAATCCATCATTTCGGCCTTGGATTATTCTTGTGCAATAAAATTAGAATGTCAAGCTTTAAAAATAGTGTATATCATAATACATTATCTCCACCGTCCATTTCGCCATACAAATAAGTATTCATGGATCCACATATTTTGTACCATTTTTTGAGTTACAAATTTCATAATCAACTGTGAAAATTGATTTTAGAGCCATCATTGAGATTTCCCATGTTCAAAGTACTTACCGGAGGAGGTTTCTAGATGAGACTTTAATTTTTTTTTAATAAAGCTTACGCATTATAGAAAGGAAAAAGTTTATATAGAGCCGAGGCTCTAAATAATCAAATTTGAGTCTACCTCAAAAATTTCATTAGAAGAGGTTGTTTTGATATCCAAATATCCTCAAATTGATCATCTCAACATCAAGATGTATGGACATGAGAAAAAAACGGATATCAAGTTCTGGAAATAATGTATTTTATAACGCATTTTTGGACCGTCAATTTTCAAGATTTTCAAGTTTTTTTAGATCTGTCGATCTACACTACTTTAGAAGTATTAAACTTTTATAAATAAAGATTAAAATATATTTTAAGGCTATCACCAAAATTTCCTCTATTGAAACCACATTTCTCAATAGTATTTGAAGGCAGGCTCTAATTTGATTGTTTAGAGCCTAGGCTCCATACAAACCGCACCCTTATAAAAAATACGTCCATAAATAACGGAAAATGGCCTGCAAGTATAGGCCACATCGTATTTACAATTGGTAATCTCGTTTAATTAATGCAGGGAAATGCAACATTCCTCATGATTACAGAGGATAATCCTTATGAACAGGGAATAAGAAGTCCATCACCGTCCGATCATTAAGTTCGGTGGTGGAAAGAAGTTCCCATGACCATGATAAATGGAATGATGTTGAAACCCATGAGCCCGTGACGGCTAAACACAGGACACCCCTTTACATGGTACAATATATATGTTAAACTTTGTGTATCTCCTGACAGCTTCCATTAATAGCGGTATCTAAAAGTGACAGATCTGAATCGGAAATCGTTTCTGAATCAAGGATCATTGATGAGCGCACTCTAGCTTTTGGTATGAATCAGCAGTTCATCCTGCATAATACATGCAATGCTTACTATAAAATTCAAAGCAGCCTTCTTGGCAGCGCAGCTGTCCTTATTGCCCAAGTTAAAGAGGCACTCTTCCAATTAAATTTCTTATTGCCCAAGTAAAAGAGGCACTCTTCCAATTAAATTTTTAAAGGAAATACATACAATAGGAGCACTTATTTTTTGTATAGGGACAACCATTCTTGACTGTTGGATGCGAAATAAAATAGGGGAATGCACACTTGACTGGGTACAAAATCCAAAATAAACTTTATGGCACTCTTCAATTTATTAGATTACACATCCAATGACTTAAAAAAAAATATTTGTCAACTACTTGTACCAAAAATAATTCATCTCATACTATATAATCCAAAATGAAAACATAACAAATACCAGTCATAACCCACCAAGTCCAAAGAGACGACATCATAACCCACCAAGTCCAAAGAGACGACATACAATTTAAAATATTTTGCATACAGATCACAATTCCATAGCAAACTCCTACAAGGCATCTAGAGAAATTCAATACAACATTTTTATTCAAAGATTGATTTCAACAAAAAAAAAACATTTTTATGAAAGATTTCATGTTCTCCTAATTCAGAAAAATAAAATAAAATACTAGTACTTATCGTGAATAATACAATAATTTATTCACGATCCTGGTTTTCTTAAAACTAACTCATTACCGCACTTATTACAAGGTCTTGTTAGTCTTTGAAAGGTTTTTCGCATCTCCATTTCCCTGTTATCGACATTCAAACTCATACATATGTTTTGCTTCGAATGAACTAGTAATTCCGGTCAATACAAATAGCACAAGGAACAACACAGATATCTGTCCCATTAGGATCAATTCTTCTACCTACCCAATCATCACATACATTACCAGATCGTAGTAAACTCTATAATGTTGGAGAGGCTTTTTCATCACAAAATGTTCTGTACCTCTCCACACTTCCGTCATCACAGTTACCTGACTGGTGACACCCAAGTCTTAGTTACCTGACTGGCGCAGTTCAGGGTGCACGAAATCTGCATCTGCTGTCACAGATATGTCGACAGTGGGCCTCCACTGTGCACAGACAAGTAATTGCTGATGAGATCTTGATTGATGGGAGTTTCCTTGTCCACTGCCACAAAAGTCTGCAAATTACATTATAGATGAGAGATGATTGGTTTTTTGGGTGATGCGTGGAATGCGAGAAAGCATGGGTAATTGGAAATTATGCAAAAGAGAAAAGTGGGTGGTAGGAGTGTGAGGATAGACAATGGGTGGCAAGAATGTGTGTGGGTGTGTTTGAGAGAGAGAGAGAGAGAGAGAAAGAGAGACCTGCTGATTGAGGATATAGTCAAAGCAAGGAGCCCACTTCCTAGCTCCCAAACGTGCTGTTGTTGAACAGTTATCAACCATGAATGAGACCCCGCGTGCATGCATGAAAGGGTCCAAAGAATCCACCGCCTCAATAACACTCTCGTTGATGATCTAGTATGAGTGCCCCTTCTTTCTCAGAATTTCAATCTGAGGAATAGAACAGCCAGTGGCCTCAATTATAGCTTTCGACCAAATCATAATACATTGGCATTTGCCTAAATTTGTGAAGAGGCATCCCAAAGAGTTCTCACCTGTGCCATCATTAATGCCACATAAACCCCTGCAGTGAAGGGGTAGAGGGGACCCAAGTCACCTGCAGCCCGGGCTGATCGCACTCGTTCCCCGACTTTCCACATTCTAGTTTGATCAATTTTACCCATGGGGAAGGCTGGTAGTCCATCCTTTTCCTGATAAGAAAGCCCAACAAATTCAAGTCACTTGAGATGCCAACCCCATTGCAGATCTCAGATACACAAGTTTTTTTTGGTTGCCTGAATGTGTTGCCAGTTAACCTCCACTTCTTTTTAAAGAGAAGAAAACAGTGTAGTTCATCATATTGTAACCCTCATATTTTGGTTCCTACATAACATCAAAGACTTTATATAATCCAACTTAGATAAGCTAGAAGCCAACTAGTTCATTCTTGAAACATATAAGGGTATAGCATGGAAATCTTGCATCAAAGAAAAAGCGACTGTTCAAAATAAGCAAATGCTTGATAGAATATATCTAGGTACGAGTATGTTCACTGCATAAGTAACAGTATGTTGCTTATATTTTATCAAGAAAGAGTACTTGTATTATATAAAAGAAGTTTCTTGGATCTTCCCAAAAAATAAAAGTTTGCCCATTTTCTAAATTTACTCCTAGTGACTCAGCAAGGGCACAAAAGAGTCGACTAGGTGAGTCCAGAGTGGACTCCCCGGGTCCAGTCTGAGTTGGGCAAGATGCCCATGAGATACCCCCAAAAAGTAAGAAACATTGTAAGATCCAAAAAAAAATAGAATATGAAACTTTAACTAAATGAAATCAAACCAATTTCACTAAACCAAACTTTGAGGCCAAACCTTCAATCTTTGCATTCGGTGCCAATGAAGCCTCAAAGCTTTGTCGAAGGGTCCCCAAATACCTGAAATTGGAACCCCTGAACCAGATTTGAGATTCAAGTTCAGATCTAGTGGATGCAAGCTCAAGAAATTTTTGGCCAAATACTGTTTCGATTGTGATAATCTCGCAAATCCAAGATTTTGAGTGGTTTATGTTCGAAGACAAGACTATGACTTATAATTAACTAAAGAATAAGCATCAGTAACGCATTTCAACCAAGATCGAGCTATCCGTCAAATTTGTTGTTTATTCTCTCCAATCGGATTCTTCCAATAGTTAGAGGATGCAAAAATGTCCCAACCCTAATTTCAGAGTAACGGATGCTTAGTTGAAGAGCAATAGTATAAAAAGGGTTTGGCTTTCCTCTACCCTTTTATCTGTAAAAAAAAAAAGACAGGTAGGACTCCACCAGTCCTAACCAACTTGACGAAGTATTAGAAACTCATGGGATTTTCATCTACTAGCCTAAGATACTACAGTAACTCAAGCGAGTTTGTAGACAATAGCCTTCCCTACTTGAGCATGGAAGTTCCTCGCCGAGCCTGAGTGACTCGGGCAAGTCCAAATGAACTTCTTGAGTTTTTCAACACTTCTTTTTTCTTCTCTCATTTTCAACACTTCTCTTTTCATCTCTCATTTTCAACAATAAATGATAAAATATATCAGAGGGAACTTAGGAGTGTCCAATAGGCGACAAGATGAGGGAAAGTAGACATAAGAAGGCTAGCCATGCACAGTGCATACCCAATACAACACCATTAGGAGGTATGATTTGGTTCACATAGAAGCCCTAAAAGAGCAAGAGAAACCCCAAAAGGATATGGATGGAGGCAGTGTGAAAAGATACGGGGACTTATGATCTTACTGAGGGTATGACCCTTGATAGAGCAGAATGGCAGAACAAGATTTGTGTAGCAGATCCCAAATAGTTGGGATAAGGCTCTGACGATGGTGATCTCGTTTTCAAGACTTTTATAATTTGTAAAACTAATTAGAGAGATTAAAGAAACAACATGAAATGAAATAAAAGGAAAATGAGATCATCATCATCATCCATCAACTTCTTTAGCTTTTGCCCCTTTCCCCTTAAGTTTTGTGCCTATGTTAATTCTACTTCGCCTCATTGTATTACTAGAAGAGGTTGTTTTGATGCCCAAATATCCTCAAATTGATCATCTCGACCTCAAGATGTATGGACATAAGAAAAAAATGGATTTCAAGTTTTCGTAATATTGCATCTTGTAATGCATTTTTGGATCGTCAATTTTCAAGATTTTCAAGTTTTCATAGTTCTGCTCGATCTACACTATTTTTTAAGCTTTAAATTTTATAATTAGATTATTAGAGATGAAAATATATTTTAAGGCTAACACAAAGATTTCCAGTATTGAAATCGCATTTCTCGACACTATTTGAAGGTGCGCTTTACTTTGATTGTTTAGAGCCTTGGCTTTATACAAACTGCACCCTTTTTAAAATCCCAAAATCATCTTGCAAGAAGACTATAAAGAGCACAACAACCCAAAAGTGTCAGGAAGTAGGCTTAAAATTCTAAGAATCTTCAAAAAGAAAATAAATTCCAAGAATCGCCCAAATTAGTCCCAATTGCAGAATGCGCGTACGAAGTTTTGGGGTCCTAACTTACATAGAAACGTCGTCCAGCCAATACCACGCTCCTGATTTCACTGCAACTAGCAACATCTTCATAGCATTCATACAAGATGTCCATACATGGATAATATGAAGCACTGTATGAAGTCTCAAATTCCTTCTTTCCGTCTGCGATGAGGGAGTTATATATAGATAGCATACCCTGAGAAAGGTATCACAACATAAGTACATTATACTTACCAACCAATCCCAACTAACCAAGACTTAAGAAACAAAAGAACAAAAATAAGAATAAAATGAAAGGAAAGCAAATGGTTGGCAGTATTACAAAAGCACCAAGGACTGACTTTTGTCGAGATAGTCTTTGATATGATTCCCGTTATGCTCTCAACAGTATTTTTGTAAGCCAGTTCGTCATTCATGCCAAATTCAGTGTACCTTCTGAACAAAGACTCCACGATTCCATGTACCGCTCCTAATAAGATGCCTACAAATTGTATTGAAACTTATATATATATATATATATATATATATATATATATATATATATATATATATATATATATATATATATATATATATATATATATATATATATATATATATCTTGCCATTGAAACCAAACCTTTATATGATAGGTTAAAGAAAAATCCTCCACCATGGACTGAAATCCATACTTTGGCTGATCAACGTCTTAAATTTAAAGCCAAAGAATTACCATGCTTAACACTACATGATTCTGTTGCATTCAAAATCATTGAATGTGATGCATCAGAATTAGGCATTGGTGGTATACTAAAGCAACGATGTGATTCCAATGAACAACTAATTCGTTTTACTTCAAAAGCATAGAATCCTACACAAAAGAATTATTCTACTGTCAAGAAAGAATTACTTGCCATTATATATTGTGTTAGTAAATTTCAAAGTGATATTCTCAATCAGCATTTTCTTATACGGACTGATTGTAAAGCTGCAAAGGATATCCTGCAAAAGGATATTCAAAATCTTGTTTCCAAACAAATCTTTGCCAGCTGGCAAGCTATTTTATCTGCTTTCGATTTTTCGATTGAACATCTTCACGGCTCTTCTAATTCCTTGCCTAACTTTCTTACCTGTGAATTTTTGTAGGGGGGGGCCGTACATTACCACCACTACCTGAAGAAGACACTATTCCCTACGGTTTATAGTTATTCTTTCAAAATACTCATACAAATATGAATACATCTCAAAGTCATAATCATGGCAAACAACGAATGGACTTAGTACCTTATCCCATACCTGGGCCTCTTATGCCCAGCGCTTCTTTACCACTTACACCCATGTCACCTATGAGATCAACAAATGTGCTTGAACATTTTATCCAAACTCCTCCTCAAAGTCCAACTCCTAATCCGGCATTCACTCCAGCCGCATACCCAAATAGACAAACTCCCTCTGCTTCTAAGTCAGTATATGTTGAAACCGCATTTCTGGCTGATATACCCATATGCGATAAGCATATCAATATTGACCCAAATAAATTAGCCCCCTTATAGCTCACTAATCACTTGAACCTTACCAATGGAGCCAAGACTCGTGAATGGTACGAGGCTGTACTCATGGAAACTGGTTCAGTATCCATCGTACATTTCTATCAAGGTAATACTAAACTATATGCATATTCTAAGTTACAAATTAAAAAACTATTATCTTATGAAGATTTGGGTAACAACCCTATGCAAGGTAAAAAGTTAGCCAATCTTGAATTTCAATACAAATATTATAAATATGCTGAGTATATTGAGGCCTGGCATAAGGTCTTTGCATATCAAAATCCAAATAATACTCATTCTTGGTATGTCCAATTTAAATTCCCTATCTTAGAACGGTTTCCTAGCTGGTTCCGACATTGGTTCCTGATATGGGGATCACATACTCAAATATTACCAGATGAATTTCAAGCTTTTCAAGAAAAATTTGCCATTCAAAATACATGCACTCCCCAAGATGATTATCACCTATACTTTATGGCTATCTATCAAATCCCATGGATTCTAAAATGGGATTACACTCTTTCTGAAAATAATACCAATAATTTTGAATATGTCCCTCGCCTTGGTAAAACCATCAAAATCAAATGGTGGGATATTTACAGTACTAAACCCTCTTCTTTGACACTCAAACGTATGCCTCCTCAAGTTGACATAATTCAAACCCAGGAAAATAATACTGTCAGCCTTCCCACATTTTTTGCATATCTTAAAAAAATGAGACTATCCCATCCAAATACCACTCTCGAAGAGCTCGAAGAGCTCGAAGAGCTCGAAGAAAATCTCTTGCAGATCTTTGCCTCTTCAAATCCAGGACCAACTACATCAGAAGAAACAGTGCAATCAGGAAACCCTCTTCTCGAAGATTTTAGTCAAGATCCAAACGCATAACCCGACCCGATAGGCCCAAGTCGACAACGACCATATCGGCATCCCTATAAAAGAAAGATTCCATTTTCCCTCGATATGACTTCACTCAGCAAATGATTCCCTTTGTCCCCTTCGCTCCAAAAGAAGATGCCACTGCACAGTATAAAGCAGCCGAGACAAGACCCTTGCACAGTAATATCCCTATGTGACTAATTTGGGGTCACATCAGATCTCTTTTCCTGCCCACGTGTCTTCCACATGACCTCTTTTCCCTTCGCAAGTACGCCACCGCCACCACAGTAAGATGACCTGTCACCCTCACCGACGCACAATCGTCCACGTGTCCCCTCACCGACACGCAACCTTCACCAAACGCCAGCCACGTGTCCCACTTCAAGTTACCCTCTACACCACGTCATCTCTCCCAGCCAAGTGTCTCACCTCAGCTACCGTCTTCGATACGGCACCTTCCTCAGCCACATCTTTTCCTTCAGAACGAAGGCACTGAGCCTCTCCTTCTGCCTATAAATACTCCTTCTCACCTTTGGAAACGGAAGGCTTCGTAGGGATTAGGAAGCATCAATAGCAAGCATAATGACTCATATTACTTTCTCATCTTTCTTCTCTCATCTTCTTTCTTCTCCTTTGCTTTTCTATTTTCTGTAGATAGTAGGTTTATTCTCTTCAACCGTCTGTACATCAAAGTCGGTAACCTCTTTATACTTTCGTAAATGTGTGATTGTAATATTTTCTCTCTACCTTCTTACTATCCTTCCGAGTGGAAATACTTTGCCAGTTTATGTATATACAAACAGTAAGTTAGACTGTTTCTTTCCTAATATATGATGCAGTTGAAATTTGTATTTACTTTTAAACTTCACAATCTCACTCATACGTCTTGGATTATTCTTGATATATCTTGGATTTCTGCTTTAATTCTCATATGTGTTTTCTTGTATTATGTTTCGATTTTACAACAATTAATAATTTATAACTCTGCTCTATTTACGTTTTTAAGATAAATGCTAGACATTTTATTAAGGTAGATCTTGCGCAAAAATTGGTATCAGAGCAACACCCTGTTTAGAGAATTAATAGTTGTCACTAATTACTGTATCTAATGAAACTTATTAAATTAATCCATTAGAGAAAGTTGGTCCGAGCATTGAGGTTAGAGACGCTCAGACACCCAGTCTAAAGACCGTTAAGGCCAGAAGAGCCGCTGAGGTCGAAAGAGACATAAGAAGTAGTTACAGAGGACTGTCCAGATAACACTCAACCGCAACCTAATAATGGAAAAATTTATTAAGAATCTATCAGATAAAGCAATTAGTTCAACTAGTAGTACTCTAAGAATTAAAAATAAAGAAGAAATTATCATAAATGCTATAGAAGCCCAAATTCAAAATTGGAACATACCAAAGGTTCCAATATCTGATGTTTATAAAAAAGGTACTTTTGATCTTAAAATGGGATATGCTATCAAAACAGAAGAACAGACTCTATCTGTTACAAGTAACCAAGAGGATTTCCAATTATTATCTCATAAAATATTACAAGTCCATAAAACAAAAAATTATAAATATCTCCATATAGGTTTAATACAAATAGCAGTTAAACCTTTAACACGTTTAGGACTTAATAATTCTATCCTGGTATGTCTACGTGACACTAGACATAATAGATTTTCTGACTCATTACTCGGAATGATTGAATCTAGCATATGTAGTGGACTAATTTATTTTAATTGTTTTCCTAATTATTCTGTATCAATTACAGATCCAAATATCTTAAATGTTTTAATTCTAAACTTGAAAACTCAAGGATTTGACATGATGTTAGGTTCCCAAAATATAGCCATTGTCTATCGCATTTATTACAAAGTAATGAATACGTTATGAACTAATGTACTTCAAGTAGACACCCGAGGACAGACTATATTTTTCCAAACCAATATAGAAAAATCCAATACCATCATACCAAAAACAATATCCTGGTCAGACATTATCTTACTAGAATCATGGTCTATTCATAATGAAAACCAACCATCCCAAACATCTATACAAATATTCCAGATAAAATTATAGAACATACAGATGGAAATATCGAAATCCAATTTACTAATAATAAAACTACTATTCCTACTACCATAGTAGATTCTATCGTTGTTCCTCAATTTTCTCCCAAAATTGAACCATCAAGACAATCTGTTACTACATATACCCAAAGTCCACATCTAAGGACTCCTTCTTCCACAAGTAATACTCCTCAGAGACAACAAATTGATGGATTAAGAAGAACACCAGATAATATTATTATTCCACAATATAAACAAGCTCAACAAGAACCTAAAGAATCTGACTTCCTTCAAGTCTTACAACTTCAAGAACAATTCGATAATCAATATATCGAAAATGACTATTTATCTATTAAAAATACAGATATAAGAGAATGGTATCTAGATACATTTGAACCAAATTAATATCTTTATTTCATAAAAAATATAACAAATACCGAAAACAAGGAAACAAAAGTACTTGTTTCTTCACACGGTTAAAAGATATTTTACACCAATACTCTATTCCTATACCAGAATTTCATCTTCAAACACTTGAATATCAATATACTGTATTTAATACAACAGAGGGAAAACCGATTTCTTCAATCCATCCTCCTGAGAAAAGCCTCAAAATCAAGGAAGCACCATCAAAAACTCCCACAGAAACAGACAATGAGGACGAAGAATCAACCTCTCAAAACCAAATGGTCTTTTATGAAACTGTAGCTACTCCTTATAAATTAAACAATGCAAATATGTCTCGTATTGAATTACTTCTCCATATAATTGAACAAAACAATTATACAAACCTTTATCTTCAAACTCTTGGAAAACAAACGGTTAGAATCGAGAATTTATTAACTCCCACACGACAAAATGAACCAAAGAAAATTCTCTTTAAACCTCCTCCTGAAATAAATAAAGACAAATTCTTTATAGGAGACGATAATAAAACTCTCATGGATCAGTTAATATCCAAATTAGAACTCAAAGAACCCAAGAGAACAATTATTGAAACAAGCCCTGGAGCTAATTCCGAAGACAGAGGAAAAGCTAAAATTCTCATCCATGATAATATGACTCTTCAAGAAGAAGACCATGAACCTCCAATTAAAAATACTCTGTCAAATATGCAAAAGGCATTCACAGAACATAATATTTCTTCAGACAATATTTATCGAATAAATTATAGCAAAAATTGGCAGCCAATAAATGCTAAACCATATTATAAGAGACCACCTCCTGTTGATATACAATTAGAAGAAGATCTAGTTAGCCATACATCAACTTATACTGGTAGGACCATCAGTAATTGGAGTATTGATGGAATTTCAGATCACCAAATATTAGATACTATGCGACATATGACAATGAATGCATCAGCATGTAAAATGGCTGGTAATCATGACCAGGAAATAGCAAAAGCCATCGTATCTGGATTTACTGATTGGCTTAGAGAATGATGGGACTTCCATCTCATTGATCAAACAAAACAACAAATTCTAACAAATACTCGAAATTGGACAGCTAAGAATGAACATAACCAAGATGTCCTATACACTGAAAGTGATGCTGTTAATACTTTAATATATACCATCGCCCTACATTTTATAGGTAATACCATTATCTTAGCAGCAAGATCTGCTGATCTTTTATCAAACCTTAGATGTCGTACATTATCCCATTATAAATGGTATAAAGACGTTTTCTTTTCTCGTTTACTTATACGAGAAGATAGCCATTTAGATCATTGGAAAGAAAAATTCGTAGCCGGCTTACCCTATTTATTTGCTGAAAAAGTGAAAGAACGATTGAAAGGTAAGCATGGTGGTACAATCATCTATTCCCAATACACCTTAGGAGAATTATCGGCAGAAATATGTGTGGAAGGATTAGCCTTATGCACAGATATGAAATTAAAGAAACAAATCGATAAACAAAATATAAGTGATAAAAAGGAATTAGGAGATTTCTGTGAACAGTTTGGTTATCACATTGATAAAAATAAACCCCATGATTTACATAAATTCCATAAACATAAACATAAATTTAAATCTAAACAAAAGCAAGATAAACCTCTAAATGAAATTTACAAAAATATTTGCTTCTAATAAATCATCCCAAAGAAAGGATAAAAAATTGCCTGTCTATTATAAATGTGGAAAAGTTGGCCATTACAAAAGCCAATGTAAAGTCAAAAAGAAGATTGCTGCTGTAATCTTAGATGAACAAATAAGAAATAAAATATATGAGATTATCCAAATCTACGATTCTCCATCTAGTTCAGATTCAAAGACTACTTTATCCAATGAAGACCTTTATTGGTCAAATACATCTAGTAGTTCCGAAAACGATGAAGACATATGTAAATGTTCTATTCCTACTTCTAGTATTCATACTTTGACAAAGAAGACAATCTCATCTTAGATTTAATAGAGAAAATTTCTGACCTTGATGAAAAACGAGAAGTAATTTCTCAGTTTATTAATCTTGCTAAAACAAAATCAAAACCTATTCCATTAATCAAACCTCCAGATGAATATAATTTTTCTGATATAATGAAACGTATAAGTCAGCATGAAGCCTATCAAAAAGAACCAACCATTGCTGATCTCAAGCAAGAAGTAAATATTGTAAAAACAGAAGTTGCTCAACTAAAACATCGAATACAAATTCTAGAACTCCAAAATGAAACCCCAAGAATAGATACTGATACAGATTCTATTGGATTTGATCACCTAATCAGAACATCTCATCCAAAACATAGAGAAACATCAACAAGTAAATCTGTAAATGTTTTGAAGAAAGTCATTACACAAAAATGGTTTATCCTAGTAACAATAGTCATAAGTGATGAATATGAATTTCAATCTTTAGCATTAGTAGATTCAGGGGCAGATCTCAACTGCCTAAATGAAGGCTTAGTTCCTACAAAATATTTTGATAAAACAACCCAAATCCTGAATACTGTTGATGGAAGCAGATTGTTTATCAAATACAAACTTTCAAATGCAAAAATCTACAATGAAGGCCATTGCTTCTCAACGACTTTCATAATGGTCAAAGGACTCAGCCAAGCTGTAATCCTTGGAGTACCTTTTCTTAGCCTTTTATATCCAATGAAAATTACTCAATCAGGAATTGAAATAAGTGTTCATGACACTCACATTAAATTTGATTTTCTTGACAAACCAAAAATCAAAGAAATCAATACAGTCAAAAATCATATTAAACAAAAAGAAAATTTTGTAGGATCATTACAACTTGAAATCAAACACAAAGTTGTTACTGAAAAACTACAAACTGAAGATATGATACACAAAATACAACAACTAAAAAGTATTATTGAATAAGAAATATGTCATGAATTACCAACTGCTTTCTGGAATAGAAAACAGCATATTGTTGGATTACCATATGAACCCGATTTTAATGAAACAAAAATCCTAACAAAAGCTCGCCCTATTCAAATGAATACTGAATTACTCCAAACATGCCATACAAAAATCAAAGATCTCCTTCAAAAGAAACTTATTCGCCCAAGCCTATCTCCATGGAGCTGTTCTGCGTTTTATGTCAATAAAAATGCAGAACAAGAAAGAGGAGTTCCACGATTAGTCATTAATTATAAACCTCTCAATAAAGTCTTACAATGGATTCGATATCCTATTCCCAATAAAAAGGATTTACTCGATAGATTAGTACATGCTGTTATCTTCTCAAAATTTGATTTAAAATCAGGATTCTGGCAAATACTGATAAAAGAAGAAGATAAATATAAAACTGCTTTTAATGTTCCATTCGGACAATATGAATGGAATGTAATGCGTTTTGGCCTTAAAAATGCTCCATCCGAATTTCAAAAAATTATTAATGATGTCTTCAATCCTCACTATAAATTTATGATTGTTTATATCGATGATGTATTAGTTTATTCTGACTCTCTAGATCAACATTTCAAACATCTTCATACTTTTATCACTACAATCAAACATGCTGGTTTAGTTGTTTCTACAAGAAAACTTAACCTGTTTCAAACCAAAATCCGATTTCTAGGACATAATATTAATCAAGGTACAATTATCCCCATTGATAGATCGATTTTATTTGCTGATAAATTTCCTGATAAAATTCTAGACAAAACTGAATTACAACAATTAATAATTTATAACTCTGCTCTATTTACGTTTTTAAGATAAATGCTAGACATTTTATTTTATATATATATATATATATATATATATATATATATATATATATATATATATATATATATATAGGGTGCGGTTTCTATAAGGTTGCAACCTTAAACAATCCAATTAAAGCGCACCTTAAAATTTTATTATAACATGTAATTTTGTTGTAAAAAATACTTAGTATTATCTTAAAATCTATTTTCATACCAAATTAGAAAATTTTAAATTCCAAAAATGGTTAAAATCAAGTAGATCTATAAATATATGACAATTTTGAAAATGGACGGTCTAGATAATGTGTTGCAAGATGCACTATTTTCGGGACTCAAAAACTTTTTTTTTCAATATTCATGCATCTCGATGTCGAGATGATCTCCACATTAAAACAACATTTCCGATAGATTTTTGAGGTGCATCTGTGATTCTACATTTTAAGGTTGCAACCTTATATAAACTTTTCCTATATATATATATATATATATATATATATATATATATATATATATATATATATTGCTGATTATAGAAAATAATCACCAATGGAAAAACCCGACTGAAATAGCTGTCACATATTTAAGGCAACATATGCATCCGAATATGAATGAAAGATGTAGGGAATGGTATGAAAATATCCTTATGGAAACAGGTTCGGTATTTATAGTACACCATTACCAAAACAAATGATACAGAAATGAGTTTCACAGAGAAAATTCTCTGTGAAATGAGTTTCACAAGGAAAATTCTCTGATTACAATAGTCAAAGTCTTAAAAGAGACTATCATATATATATTATGGCCTTATATCAGGTCCCGTGGATTTTAAAATGGGATTATCAAATCTCGAAAGATCCTTTGGATAGGTGGGATTATATTCTTGAATTAAGGAGACAAATATACATCAAATGGTGGGACAGTTATAAAAATGAATCCCTACGTCCAAACAAAATAAAAATGAAATTTATATCTTCAGTTTCATCTCAAAAAGAAAAAATGGAAATAGCAGAATATGTTGCAATATTACAGCAACAAAACCCTAAAGTATCTAAAGAAGAGCTCAAAACGAAGCTCTAAAGTGCTATAGAAGACAATGAAAAAATGTCCACCTATACTCAGAGTGATGAACAAGAAAACTACAGTCCAATGAACGGTGACGACTATGCAGGCATTGAATTTTCTTTAAAGTAAATTCAGGCTCTGATACCTTACCCCCTTCAAAACCCTTTGGTAATAATACCCTGCCCCCTTCAAAACCCTTTCGTAAAGAAATGCATGAAAATTTTAGAAAGAAAAAATTTAAACAATCTTCAAAGAAAAGAAAAAAAATTTTCAAGAAATTTCTACAAGACAAACCATCCTTTAAAAGTAAGGGAAAAAGAAAAATTCTTGTTTGTTGTATTTGTGGCAAAGTAGGCCATTACAAAAATAAATGTAGAGTTAAAAAGAAAATTAACTCTCTAGAAACAGATAATAGTCTTAAAACCCAATTATTTGAGATACTCCAAATAAAAGAAGAAACTTCTGATTCAGAAAATGAAATGTTAATTGGAGAAATCAATGACTATGAAGATATTATCAGTAGTAGTTCTGATTCAGACTCTGATGATGAAAATAATTCAAAAGAAGAAAATTGCCAATGTAAATTTACAAGGCAGTCATTGATATGAATGCGTTAAATATCAACACTCTTACAAAAGAAGAAGATCTTATTATAGATCTTATAGACAAAATAACGGATCCAAAGGCTAAAAGGAAAGCCTTAGTCCAATATATCAACATGTCCAAAACTCCATCTGAAAGGCAAGATCTTCTCTTGTTCCGACAAAAGAAGATTATAGTTTTCATGATATCCTTAGAAGAGTGCAAAACAAAACCCAGGTTGATACAGAACCCTCAATCTCTGAATTAAAACATGAGATAAATGAGGTAAGAAACGAGTTAATAACTCTAAAAACAAGGGTTCAAATCCTAGAATTAACCCAGAAACCTCCTAAAGAAGAAATTGAAGATGAAAACATAGAATTAGAATTCGATAATCAGGTAACTGAATATGATATTCCTTTACCACCCGAAGTGGAGGATACCCTTCCTAAAACAAAGGTAGAATCTGAGACCTCTAAAGCTAATATGAATATGTTAGGAAAGGTGCAGAATTGCAACTTTGGAAACCTGGTTGATAAAATAATAACCCAAAAATGGTTTACTAACATCAAAATTGTAGTACAAAAGGAATACAATTTTCAAACTACTGCCCTGATAGACTCAGGAGCTTACCTGAATTGCATAAATGATGGGTTAGTACCAACAAAATACTTTAGCAAAACTATCCAAGTACTAAATACTGTCGACGGTAGTAAAATGCTTATTAATTACAAGTTATCAGATGCTGCAGTATGCAATAATGGTGCTTGTTTCAGATTCCCCTTCATAATGGTAAAAGGTTTAAGTCAACCTGTTATTTTAGGAACCCCCTTTTTAAACATGCTCTATCCAATTAAAATTGATGACACAGGGATAGAAGCTAATATTGAAGGACATAAATTCACCTTTATTGACAAGCCTAGAATCCATGAGATTAATAATATCAGGGATAAGATTTCTTTTAAAGAAAAATTCTTTACCATCTAAAAGAAAAAATAAAATATAAAACTATAAAAGAAATATTACTACTTCCAGAGATACAAAATAAAATTAAATCTCTAAAAATAAATATTGAAAAGAACATATGCGCCGATATCCCTAATGCTTTCTGGGATAGAAAACAACATACTGTTGAACTTCCTTATGAACCAGATTTTCGAGAGCAGAAAATTCCTACAAAAGCAAGGCCTATTCAAATGAACAATAGGCTACTTGAGATCTATAAAAAGGAAATAAAAGAATCACTAGACAAAAAGCTTATAAGAAAAAGTTCATCACCCTGGAGTTGTTCAGCCTTTTATGTTGAAAAGGCCTCAGAAATAGAAAAAGGAGCTCCTAGGTTGGTCATAAATTATAAACCACGCAACAAAGTTCTTAAATAGATCAGATATCCGATCCCAAATAAAAGATACCTTCTGGATAGACTGGCTAACGCCTGTATCTTTTCAAAATTTGATCTCAATTCAGGTTACTGGCAAATCCAGATTGCTGAAAAAGACAAATACAAAACTGCTTTTAATGTCCCATTTGGACAATTTGAAAGGAATGTCATGCCTTTTGAATTAAAAAATGCACCATCAGAATTTCAAAATATCATGAATGAAATTTGTAATCCATATACTAAATTTATGATTGTCTATATTGATGATGTACTTGTTTTCTCATAATCTATTGATCAACATTGGAAACATTTAAGTACATTTATAAAAGCAATAAAAAATACTAGCCTAGTAGTTTCAGCAAAAAAGATAAATCTATGCCAAACAAAAATAAGATTTCTAGGACACAATATTTTTCAAGAAAGAATCATTCCCATTGATAGAGCAATAGAATTCGCATCTAAATTTCCAGATGTAATAAAAGGAAAATTTGAATTGCAAAGATTCCTTGGATGTTTAAATTATATTTCTGATTTCTATAAAGATATGGCCTTGGATGCAAAACCTTTATTTCAAAGACTGAAAAAGAATCCTCCAGAATGGACTAATGAACATACTAAGGCAGTAAATAAGATTAAAACAAAACCTAAAGAATTACCATGTTTAGCACTATCCAGTCCTACAGCGTTTAAAATCATAGAAACAGACGCCTTAGAACAAGGACTTGGTGCTATATTAAAACAGAAAATAAATAATTAAGAACAATTGGTCCGGTTTACTTCTAGAACTTAGAACCCGGCCCAACAAAATTATTCAAAAATGAAAACAGAGATACTTGCTATTGTTCATTCCATCACAAAATTCCAGAGTGATCTGCTTAACCAATCATTCCTTATACGAGCTGACTGTAAAGCAGCCAAGGATATTCTTCAGAAAGATGTAAAAAATTTCGTTACAAAACAAATCTTCGCAAGATGCCAAGGTATTCTCTCTGCTTTTGAATTTACTATAGAACATATTAATAGTAATACTAATTATTTGCCTGACTTTTTAACACGAGAATTTTTGCAAGGAGGGCAGAAGGAATCAACAAAAGCGATCGATAGAAATAATCCCTAGCCCGAGGAAAACCCTAGCATCACCATCAACATCAAACGCTTTAATAAGAAGGCAAATACAAGATATTGATATATCTCCCCTTCAAACACCAATAAGTACTCAAACTCCTAGTACTAAAATCACATATTTGGAAACAGCATATATTCCTTTGCTGATTATAGAAAATAATCACCAGTCAAAAAACCCGACTGAAATAGCTGTCATATATTTAAGGCAACATCCCAATATGAATGAAAGATGCAGGGCATCGTATGAAAATATCCTTATGGAAACAGGTTCGGTATTTATAGTACACTATTACCGAAACAATGATACAGAAATAGCATACTCCAAATTCCAAATCAAAAGGGTTATTTCTTACCAAGAATGGAGACTAGATCCTTTAAAACCAACGATCACCAATACGAAAGGATTTAAAATCAAATCCTATCACTACTTTGAATACATAAAAGCTTGGGATGAAGGTTTTGCATACCAGAATATAAAAAATTCACATAGCTGGTATATTCAGTTTAAATTAACTGAGCTAAATGAGTTTCCCAATTGGTTTAAAAATTAGGGATCATCAAGCCAAATTCTACCTACAAATCTACAAATTTCTCAGAGAAAATCGTCTGATTACAACAGTCAAAGTCTTAAAAGAGACTATCATATATATTTTATGGCATTATATCAAGTCCCATGGATTTTAAAATGGGATTATCAAATCTCGGAAGATCCTATGGATAGATGGGATTATATTCTCGAATTATGGAGACAAATATACATCAAATGGTGAGACAGTTATAAAAATGAATCCCTAAGTCCAGACAAAATAAAAATGAAACTTATACCTTCAGTTTCATCTCAAAAAGAAAAAATAGAAATAGCAGAATATGTTGCAATATTACAGCAACAAAACCCTAAACTATCTAAAGAAGAGCTCAAAAGGAAGCTCTAGAGTGATATAGAAGACAATGAAAAAATGTCCACCTTTACTCAGTGTGATGAACAAGAAGACTACAGTCCAATGAAAGGTGATGATTGTGCAGGCATTGAATTTTCTTTAAAGTAAAGAAAATTCACAGAGGGACTTGGACGACTCCACCCATATGTTGGACACGTGTCCCTTCATCGACAAAACCAACTTTTTATTGTAGCCACCACCGACAGAATCTACTTTTTACTGTAGCCACTACAAAAGAATCTACTTTTTACTGTAGCCACTACAAAAAGCTGACTAAAGCAGATAAGCATCTTGAAAAAGATTATCGGTGTGGATTTCAAAGAGATTTCAAATCTGCTTAACTCCTCTGGTTATAAGAAAAAGAAACCCTCTCCCATTTGAAGCAGAGTTGGAGCCTTGAAGAGCTGACTTGTTTACTTCCAATCTGTAATATTCTTTTGTGTCCTTTTCTCTCTCTCTCTCTCTCTCTCTCTCTCTCTCTCTCTCTCTCTCTCTTAGTTGATATATCTGGTGGTGTATCCAACCATCCAGTTTCTTTTCTGAAGTCATTAAGTGTGTGAGAGATTGATGAGTGCTTTAGTATATGTGTGATTCCTCTTGGAGTTCAAGTAGTTATTATTGCATATTCGCGTCGAACCTCTATGTAAGTTTTTATAGTTATTCATTGTGCTTATATATTTAAAGTTTGTTCATGTTATATTTGTTTATAGTTTTAAGTTTATGACAGTTTTAAGGATTGATAATTCAAATATTAGAGATCTTCTTAGAAGTTCAACCTCTTCAGTTCCACAATCTAAATATGAAAGAATACTCACTCATAGGAGAACTATTATTGAAAGACTCAATAGAACTCCAAACCAAGTTCAACAACTAGTCCACAGAGTAGATACTCCAGAATCTTCTGAATTAGGAGAACCGACACGTTCTGATCTTTGATTTTGATATATATATGGTACAGAAGGAAGAAGAATTCAAAATTGATAAAGAATGGATTAAAAAGGATTTCTTTTCTGAAGAAAATAGACAAATAAGATAATAGTTCTTCAAAGATTTTAAAAAACCTATTCGAGATGTCTTCCATTTAAAATTTAACAAGTTCATGATAAAACATAAGGCAAATGTCAAATTTTTAAAATGGTTAAAATACATAGCTAAAGACTATGGAATAAAAATTCCAAAATTTGAAATAAATACGGTCGAAAAATCTTTTCAGACTTTTCAAACCACGAAAGGAGAGACAATTGAGTCTATTCATCCCCCTGAGACTAGCTTATAACTTAAGAGAGAAAAGTTCAAAGAGAAAATTAAAGTTAAAGCCTCACCCTTTAAAATAGGACCTAAAGAAGCTGACCATAATATGACCAAGCTTGAAGGAATACCACATATTATTGAACAAAATAATTATACAAATGTTTTCCTCCAAACAATACGAAAGCAAGCTACAAGAATAGAAAATGCAGTTAATAATTTAAAACCAACTGCAGAAGATAAAAAAATTCGTAAGCTAAAAGAAGATGTTCTGTTTAAACCTCCTCCAACTATTGAAACATAAAAGTTTAGCTTACAAGGAATAAAGAAAAAAGAAGACAATAGGGAATTAGTCAATGAATTGGTTAAAAGATTGGAAAAATTAAAATCAATGAAAGGGAGAAAGGTCCGTCCTCTAAAACGAAGGAAGGAGATATTCAAGTCCTACAAAAGGAACCTGACCAAGAAATTTCAGATATAGAAAAGGCTTTTAAAACAGAAAGCTTAGAAGTTAATAGAATTGATTATGGGAGAAAAATTAGACCAGTATCCCAAACCAGAATGTACTATCCTAGACCAACCCTAGTAGATCTTCAAATAGAAGAAGACCTAATTTCTACCTCGTCTCCTATTCAGGAAAATCCATAGTAAACTGGAATATAGACGGCATGACTGAAAATCAAATCTTAGATCTTATGAAACACATGATTATGTATACCACTGCCTGCAAGGCAAGTGGAAATCAAGACCACGAGATAGCCAAGGCCATAATATGTGGATTTACAGGATGGCTAAGAGGTTGGTGGGATTTTCATATGGATGAAGAATAAAAAAATCAAATATTGAATGCCTCAAGACAATGGCTAGTCAAGAATGAAACTGGCCAAGACAATAGAATCCAAGAAGGAGATGCAGTCAATACACTAATATATATAATCACCTTCCATTTTGTAGGAAGCACTGCTTTGTTGGCAGCGAGGTCTGAAGATTTGTTATCAAATCTAAGATGTCCTACACTCTCTCATTATAAATGGTATAAAGATGTATTTTCTCAAGATTACTATCAAGAGATGATAGTAAATCAGACCATTGGAAATAAAAGTTTGTAGCTAGACTACCACACCTTTTTACAGAAAAGGTAAAAACAAGGCTTAAAAATAAGCATGGTGGAATTATTCTTTATTTTCTGTATACCTTAAGAGAACTATCAGCCAAAATCTGTGCTGAAGGTCTAGCATTATGTACAGACCAAAAGCTTTGAAGACAATTGGAAAAACAGATAATAACAGGGAGAAAGGAGTTAGGAGATTTATGTGAACGGCTTGGCTATAATACCCTACCCCCTTCAAAACCCTTTCGTAAAGAAATGCATGAAAATTTCAGAAAGAAAAAATATAA
This sequence comes from Amborella trichopoda, assembly GCF_054954075.1. Classification (NCBI taxonomy): domain Eukaryota; kingdom Viridiplantae; phylum Streptophyta; class Magnoliopsida; order Amborellales; family Amborellaceae; genus Amborella; species Amborella trichopoda. The sequence goes on from NC_142336.1 coordinate 43,941,357, forward strand.
ACAATCTTCAAAGAAAAGAGAAAATTTTCCAGGAAATTTCTATAATACAAACCATCCTTTAAAAGTAAGGGAAAAAGAAAAATTCATGTTTGTTATAATTGTGGCAAAGTAGGCCATTAAAAAAATAAATGTAGAGTAAAAAAGAAAATTAACTCTCTAAAAATAGATAATAGTCTTAAAACCCAATTATTTGAGATACTCCAAATAAAAGAAGAAACTTCTGATGCTTCTGATTCAAAAAATGAAATGTTAATTGAAGAAATTAATGATGATGAAGATATTATCATTAGTAGTTCTGATTCAGACTCTGATGATGAAAATAATCCAAAAGAAGAAAATTGCCAATGTAATTTTTACAAGGCAGTCATTGATATGAATGGGTTAAGTATCAACACCCTTACAAAAGAAGAAGATCTGACTATAGATCGTATTGACAAAATAACAGATTCAGAGGCTAAAAGGGAAGCCTTAGTTCAATAAATCAACATGTCCAAAACTCCATCTGAAAAGGCAAGATCTTCTCTTGTTTCAGCAAAAGAAGATTATAGTTTTCATGATATCCTTAGAAGAGTGCAAAACAAAACCCAGGTTGATACAGAACCCTCAATCTCTGAATTAAAACATGAGATAAATGAGGTAAGAAACGAGTTAATAACTCTAAAAACAAGGGTTCAAATCCTAGAATTAACCCAGAAACCTCCTAAAGAAGAAATTGAAGATGAAAACATAGAATTATTATTCGATAATCTGATAACTAAATATGATATTCCTTTACCACTCGAAGTGGAGGATACCTTTCCTAAAACAAAGGAAGAATCTGAGACCTCTAAAGCTAATATGAACATGTTAGAAAAGGTGCAGAATTGCAAGTTTGTAAACCTGGTCGACAAAATAATAACCCAAAATTGGTTTACTAACATCAAAATTGTAATACAAAAGGAATACAGTTTCAAACTACTGCCCTGGCAAACTCAAGAGCTGACCTGAATTGCAGGGAGGGCATAAGGAATCAACAAAAGTGATCGATGGAAATAATCCCTAGCCCGAGGAAAACCCTGGCATCACCATCAACATCAAACGTTTTAATAAGAAGGCAAATACAAGATATTGATATATCTCCCCTTCAAATACCAATAAGTACTCAAACTCCTAGTACTAAAACCACATATTTGAAAACAGCATATATTCCTTTGCTGATTATAGAAAATAATCACCAGTCGAAAACCCAACTAAAATAGCCGTCATATATTTAAGGCAACATATGCATCTCAATATGAATGAAAGATGCAGGGAATGGTATGAAAATATCCTTATGAAAACAGGTTCGGTATTTATAATACACCATTACCGAAACAATGATATAGAAATAACATACTCCAAATTCCAAATCAAAAGGGTTATCTCTTACCAAGAATGGAGACTAGATCCTTTAAAACCAAAGATCACCAATACGAAATGACTTAAAATCAAATTCTATTACTTCTTTGAACACATAATAGCTTGGGATGAAGTTTTTGCATACCAAAATACAAAAAATTCATATAGCTGGTATATTCAGTTTAAATTAACAGAGCCAAAAGAGTTCCCAATTGGTTTAAAAATTGGTTCTCTAAATGGGGATCATCAAGCCAAATTCTACCTACAAATCTACAAATTTCACAGAGAATTCTCTGATTACAATAGTCAAAGTCTTAAAAGAGACTATCATATATATTTCATGGCCTTATATCAAGTCCCGTGGATTTTAAAATAGGATTATCAAATCTCGAAAGATCCTATGGATAAGTGGGATTATATTCCCGAATTAAGGAGACAAATATACATCAAATAGTGGGACAGTTATAAAAATGAATCCCTAAGTTCAGATAAAAAAAAAAAGAAACTTATACCTTCAGTTTCATCTCAAAAAGCAAAAATAGAAATAGCAGAATATATTGCAATATTACAGCAACAAAACCATAAACTATCTAAAGAAGAGCTCACAAGGAAGCACTGGAGTACTATAAAAGACAATGAAAAAATGTCCACCTCTACTCAGAGTGATGAATAAGAAGACTACAGTCCAATAAACAGTGATGACTGTGCAGGCGTTGAATTTTTTTCAAAGTAAAGAAAATTTCCTACTAAAGCAAGGCCTATTCAAATGAAGAATAGGCTACTTGAGATTTGTAAAAAGGAAATAAAAGAATTACTAGATAAAAAACTTATAAGAAAAAGTTCATCACCCTGGAGTTGCTCAGCTTTTTATGTTGAAAAGGCCTTAGAAATAGAAAGCGGAGCTCCTAGGTTGATCATAAATTATAAACTACTCAACAAAGTTTTTAGATAGATTAGATATCTGAGCCCAAATAAAAGAGACCTTCTGGATAGATTGGCTAACGCCTGTATCTTCTCAAAATTTGATCCCAAATCAGGTTACTAGCAAATCCAGATTGCTGAAACGGACAAATACAAAACTGCTTTTAATGTCCCATTTGGACAATTTGAATGGAATGTCATGCCCTTTGGATTAACAAATACACCATCAAAATTTCAAAATATCATGAATGAAATTTTTAATCCATATACTAAATTTATGATTGTCTATATTGATGATGTACTTGTTTTCTCATAATCTATTGATCAACATTAGAAACATTTAAGTACATTTATAAAAGTAATAAAAAATGCCGGCCTAGTAGTTTCAGCAAAAAAAATAAATCTATGCCAAACAAAAATAAAATTTCTTGGACACAATATCTAAAATATGCTACACTCTCTCATTATAAATGTTATAAAGATGTATTTTTCTTAAGATTACTATCAAGAGAGGATAGTAAATCAAACCATTGGAAAGAAAAAGCTTATAACTGGACTACCACACCTTTTTGCAGAAAAGATAAAAACAAGGCTTAAAAATAAGCATGGTGGAATTATTCCTTATTCTCTGTATACCTTGGGAGAACTATCAGCCGAAATCTGAGCTGAAGGTCTAGCATTATGTTCAGACCTAAATTTCGAAGACAATTGGAAAAACAGAGAATAACGGGGAGAAAGGAGTGAGGAGATTTCTGTGAACAGTTTGGTTATAATATCCTACCCCCATCAAAACCCTTTCGTAAAGAAAAGCATGGAAATTTTAGAAAAAAAAAATTTAAACAATCTTCAAAGAAAAGAGAAAAATTTTCCATGAAATTTCTACAAGACAAACCATCCTTTACAAGTAAGGGAAAAAGAAAAATTCATGTTTGTTATAATTGTGGCAAAATAGGCCATTACAAATAAACAAGCTTTATGATATACCAGAAGATTGAAAAAACAATCTTCAAATAAACAAGCTTTATGGTATACCAGAAGACTTATTCCATTCTGGAGGATTCTTTTTCAGTTTTTGAAATAAAGGTTTTGCATCCAGGGTCAGATCTTTATAAAAATCAGAAATATAATTTAAACATCCAAAGAATCTTTGCAATTCAGTTTTTCCTTTTATTACATCTAGAAATTTAGATGCGAATTCTATTGCTCTATCAATGTGAATGATTCTTCCTTGAAAAATATTGTCCTAGAATCTTATTTTTGTTTGGCATAGATTTATCTTTTTTGCTGAAACTACTAGGCCGGCATTTTTTATTGCTTTTATAAATGTACTTAAATGTTTCCAATGTTGATCAATAAATTCTAAAAAAACAAGTACATCATCAATATAAACAATCATAAATTTAGTATATTGATTACAAATTTCATTCATGATATTTTGAAATTCTGATGGTGCATTTTTTAATCCAAAGAGCATGACATTCCATTCAAATTGTCCAAATGGGACCTTAAAAGCAGTTTTATATTTGTCTTTTTCAGCAATCTGGATTTGCCAGTAACCTGATTTGAGATCAAATTTTAAGAAGATACAGGCGTTAGCCAGTCTATCCAGAAGGTCTCTTTTATTTGGGATCAGATATCTGATCCATCTAAAAACCTTTTTGAGTGGTTTAGTTTTGTTCTGCTCTGTTTAAGGGATAGCCGACACAAAAGATTCACTGATTCTTTATTAGAAATAGTCGAATCTAGTCTTTGTAATGGCCCAATATACTTTAATTATTTTTCAAATTTCTTTTAATGTTCGATGTTTTTAATTTTTGAAACATGTCATGTTTTTTTATTTTCTAAAATTTGTTTCAATAGATGAATGTTTTTTTATTGGTTTTTAATTTTTGAAACATGTCATGTTTTCTTATTGTCTAACATTTGTTTAATTTTTTTATTGGTTTTTAATTTTTGAAACATTTCATGTTTTTTTTTATTGGTTTTTAATTTTTGAAACATGTGATGTTTTTTTATTGTCTAAAATTTGTTTCAATAGACGAACGTTTTTTTATTGGTTTTTAATTTTTGTAACATGCCATGTTTTTTTATTGTCTAAAATTTATTTCAATAGACGGACGTTTTTTTATTGGTTTTTAATTTTTGAAACATGTCTTTTTATTGGTTTTTAATTTTTGAAACATGTCATGTTTTTTTATTGTATAAAATTTGTTTCAATAGACAGACGTTTTTTTATTGGTTTTTAATTTTTGAAACATGTCATGTTTTTTTATTGTCCAAAATTTTTTGGTTTTAAATTTTTGAAACATGTCATGTTTTTTTATTGTCTAAAATTTGTTTCATAGAAAGGGTTTTTAATTTTTGAAATATGTCATGTTTTTTTATTGTCTAAAATTTGTTTCAATAGACGGACGTTTTTTATTGTCTAAAATTTGTTTCAATAGACAGGCCCCACAAACAATAATTAGGCCTAACTGCACGCTGATCACGTGTCTCGCTCAACCAAGAGCAATTAAAAGCACATGCCTCAAGCCTTTATGAAACTCGATGCTCCATAGAATTGTCGAAGTGGGACAATTCTCCAACTGCTTTATGCGTGCAAAGGAACCATGCGTCCTGCTCAACCAAAATACAAAATTAATTTGGGTGGCCACTGAAAATATATATGCAAGAGCATTGCTTGTTTTTTAAAGTATACTAGCAAACCAAATATTGCTTAAAAAATATCCTAACAATTTAAAGTACTTTTTAAACTAATTACGTTTATTAGCAAAATATACAAGCAATTCAAAATATACATGCAAGAGCCATCTTGTTTTTAGATTCACGTTTATTATAATATTATAATTAATAACTATACTAATTACATTGATGAGCAATCTTATATGTTATCTATCAATATATTTATATTATAAAGTATATAATGTATTACTTTTTGTTATAGTTGTAAATTAGATTTTTCTTAAATTAGATGATATTATAAGACAAATTTCAAATTTATTTTTTTGTATAGTAAAATGATTATAAAATACAAACCAATAATTTCAATTTCAATGTATAATATTGTAATTAGTTAGGTTGTGATATGGACGTGTAAAGCGAATTAATAAACATTTGATGTGTACTGATTTCACTTTATATGGGATTTTTTTTTTAATCTTATAATATGAAAGTGTTTTTTAATATTTTTAAACTCTTTTGCTACAATAATATAATATTATATTATAATTAATAATTATACAGACATCCAAACAGAAAAACAATATAGCAATATTCACCTATTTTACAAAATAATGAAAGTACATAATACTTCACTCCTAATTTCTTTTAGAAACTAAATAACGCTATTTTTAGAGATTTATAGTGATTTTTTAAAAAACATTTGGGATGAAACTTACCAATTCGGCCGATTCTCCAATCCTACACGCCAATTCACCAATCCGACACGGTTTCTATGGTCGACAATCTAGGTCGCCGATTCGTTTTTTTAAACATTGTTATAGATTATGGAGTATTGGATTATATTTCTTGTGTTTCTTAATGTGGTATTAACTAATTGTCCAGATCTCAAATACTTCGATTTGTCTTAGTTGATATTAAAGTAGAGAAGAAAATAGGGAAATTATCACTTATATACCTAAATTTTAATAAAATTGAAAAAAAAAAAAAAAAAAAAATAACGCAACTTCCCAAAACCTCATCACACCCTTTTCCCCAATTTTTTCCTTTTTTTGGATGAAAATACCATTTACGATAGTCTTTCTACCGTAATATATTTTGATCTTTACGGTAATCTAAATACCGTTACAAATTGAGATAGTATTATGGTATAAAAAATATCATAATAGTTTGAAGTTATATTACGGTACATCGAGTACCATAATAACTAATCTACTTTTTACGGTATTCTTAATATAATGTCTTCAAGTTTCACTACAGCAATCGAATTGTTGTAATTGTTTGGCACCTATAACCCTAAATCGAAACCCCATTCTTTCATTACGGTCTGTGGAACCCCCATTACGGTTCTATTGTGCCATGAAAACTTGAGTCGAAGGCTGATTATGGTTTTCATTCTGCCGTTATAGAGCTCAATGTCTGTCCGTCATCAAATATTTGAGGAAGAAATATTTGTCTGGATTTATATAAAATTGCTAGTTTTGGAGTCCACGTTTCCGAGTTATATAAAATTGTTAGTTTTATGATATAAAATCGATTTAAATAGATTTTGGATGAAATTGAGAGATCAAAATTTGGGTTTGTTTTTATTTTTTTTGGCTTTATGATAAATGCCATAAAAAAAAACGAAACAATGAATTATTAATGAATTATCAGTGACAAGAACTACATCCAAATAACTCTTTATATAGAATTTCTTACAATATGGAATTATTCCGAGTTATATAAAATTGTTAGTTCTGTTATATAAAATCGATTTAAATAGATTTTGGATGAAATTGAGATATTTGGATTTGGTTTTTTTTTTTTTTTGGAAAAATTGTTCTTGAATGTATGGATTTATTGAGTTTTTAGCCATGATTTCATTGGACATTCGCTTTTATACTATATTGGTAGCGATCTACAAATAGGTATCAAAATTTTATTTGAAGTTGTTCAAATAATTGAGATAATTTTATTAGCCATGATTTCAATGGACATTCAGAAAATTGTATTAGCCATGATTTCAACATTCAGATAATTGTTCTTGAATATGTGAAATTTTATTTGAAGTTGTATCATCAAAATTTTATTTGAAGTTTTTTTTTTGTCGATTTGTGATGGTTGAGATCTCTTTTACTTTGTGTCACCTAGAAGACAGTAGTCCATCAGGTTGGATTCAATGTTTAGTAACTAATGTATAAAACATTGATCATTGATTTCTGTCTCCTCATCTGTAAATTTATGATTGCAAAATTATGTTTTTCAGTCATTTGTGCCCCAATTTGTTTATCACAAGCATATGGAGAATTATTGTTTGGAGATTTATCAGGATATTATCGTGTTGTGTTTTTTATCAGGGACTTAAGGAATACTTGTATAAGTATTTAAAAATATATTTATTGTTAATCATGTTAGTTAATCAATATATTTATTTTAGTATCTGAAATCACAAATTCTATTTCAGGATTGGGAAAATACCCTCATGATTGATGAGAAACTCAATGCAAATTCTTTATGGCCGTTAACAAACAATGATCAAATTGATATGGTCAAGAGATCAGGATTGTATCCTCTGACCATAGTACCGATGACTCACCATGATCGTGACACATTTTCTAATATTATTGAGAGGTAAAGCGTATAGACGAACATGAGGCACTTCAATGTAGACATCTGAGAGATGATGCGTACTCTTGGAGATACATGGAAAATTCTCCGGTTAAATGTGACTGGTGTAGCTGCAACTTTGAGGAGAGTGGAGAACTACGAGGATTATGTAGTCTGTATGAAAGGACAGCTGCCACCTGGTCGTAGCCATTTCATGATCCGGCTGACATGGCTGAGGAATACATTTAAGAGGCTACCACATAACTATAACCGCACCACTCTTCTACGATACACGTGAGCCTACCTCTTATATCTAGTCGACTGCACAATATTTACAGATTTCACAGATGGAACGGTTCCTACAATTTACAGTTTTTCAAGGATATAGATGTAGTTGGTCAGTATGCATGGGGTGCAACTGCCTTAGCTTTTTTGTTTCGAGCCTTGTCAAATGTTGTTCATCCGGATCATTAACACCTAAGTGGATCATCCACTCTTTTTGTTGGTAATGCTAGTATATTAATGCTTTCATATTTTTTATAAAATGCGATAGATATTTGTTGTTGTGATTTTTATTTTTTTATACATGCATTTTAGTGTTGTGTGTACGAGCATTTCAAATTGTTGCGCTCAATTCCCAAAGAAATAAAGGCAGGGCAACCTAGATCCCTCAGGTGGGCCGCTCCTAAAGAATGTGATAACGTGCACAACTTCGATCTCGTGGGACGACAAGAGAATGATAACGCGCTTATAAATGATGTTAGTATAGTATATTTATAATTTATTTTGCTTATTTATAATTTAATTAATTTTAGGTGCAGGTTATTTAAAAAATTTGTCTTATTTTTGTCATAGGTCATATGGACCCCATAAAATGATTATCCTAATATAGGACATGAAATTGTAGAGGATAGAGATTATGGGCTTCTTGTCCGTCAGACAACTTTGTTTCGCATATACCACATATGTGGACACATTTATGAGGGGTATATGTCAGATTGCATGCTTCAGCAATTTGGACTTCACTAAGGGATATCAGCAGATCCCTTACAGTGGGAGAGGAGGAAGAGAAATGGGAAGATGACTGATAACTGGGGAGATGAGCTTCAAGCAGAAATTGATATGTGGACGAATATGTTAGATTATATTTATCAGGCAGATGAAGATATGTTCAATGGGAAACCAAAACAAGAATACATCGAGTGGTACAGGTTAAGGACTAGATCCCTGATTCATAATCCATTTAAGAAACGTCTCTCCAAATGCGTACCTCGAGGTTAAACTAATGAAGATAGAATGATAATAATTTATTTTCATATTTCATATGACTTGATGCAATTTAGAAGTCTCAATAATCTAATTTCATATGACTTGATGCAGCCTAGGGTCATCAGCCATGGAACTGAACTTGTACGTAAAGGTTACAATTCAAGAAATTGGGACCTAATTGGGGAAGCATTAGAAGTGCTTAAAATTTATGACCCAAAAGTTGAAGGGGAAGAAGAATCTGAAGAATTGGAGTTGGTTGATGAGATGGATGACAACGTGCCAGTATAGCTTCCTTCTCCAGACGTTCGGCCAAAAAATACACAACCCATCCCCATACCAATTCAACCAGAGGAGCCCAGATGGCAGTTATGTCCTCTTGTTGCAAGATGGGAGGAGAGCAGTTCAAATACAAAGTTGCAGTTACTACAATGGGTTGAGAAATTGCCAGTACGATGAAAGTGTTCATGATCATATATTTATTTATTGTAAAGAGGCCATTAGTGCCTATACTGTTTTTTTGTGATATAGGTGATATTAGGCCATTAGTGCCTATACTGTTTTATGAAACGTTGATATATAAATATCTTTTGGTACATGGCTAGATGCATGACTGAAAATTTGAAATATCAATATTCTTTGTACATGGCTGAGAAGTTCAAATATTAGACCATTAGTGCCATTAGGCCACTAGAGCTTATACTGTTTTATGAAGTTGATATATAAATACTTTTTGGTACATGGATGGATGCATGACTGAATAGTTCAAATATAGATATTCTTTGTACATGATCAGGATAAACTAACATACAAAGACCAACAGGTCACAATAGGTTGAACTTCCTAGTTCTTTTTCCAACAGGTCACAATTAAGACATGCAGAGGTAAAACATACAAAGACTTTCGAGCATTAAGGTCTTTTAATGACCGTAATGTTCGTAAAGACCTTTACAGTAATTTTATGACCGTAGTGGTTATTACGGTAATAAAATTACCGTAAAGCCTTCTAACAGCATTACGGTCATCAAAAGACCGTAATGCTGAAAAGTCCACTGAAATTCCAATGACTCTCGAGCATTACGGTTTTTTGATGACTGTAATGTTCGTAAAGACCTTTACAGTAATTTTATTACCATAATGGCTATTACAGTAAAAAAATTATCGAAAAGCCTTTTAACAGCTTTACGGTCATCAAAAGACCGTAATGCTGAAAAATCCACTGGAATTCCAGTGGACTTTCAAACATTACAGTCTTTTGATGACCGTAATGTTCGTAAAGACCTTTACAATAATTTTAAACTGTAATGGCTATTACGGTAAAAAAATTACCGTAAAGACTTTTAACAGCATTACGGTCATCAAAAGACTGTAATGCTGAAAAGTCCATTGGACTTTCGAGCATTACGATCTTTTGATGACCGTAATGTTCGTAAATTCCTTTACGGATCATTACGATAATGAAATTACCGTAAAGACTTTTAACAGCATTACGGTCATCAAAAGACCGTAATGCTGAAAAGTCCATTGGAATTCCAATGGACTTTCGAGCATTACAATCTTTTGATGACCATTATGTTTGTAAAGTCCTTTACGCTTACTGTAATACAGTAATAAAATTACCATAAATACTCTTAACAGTATTACGATCATCAAAAGACCGTAATGCTTGAAAGTCCATTGGAACGTTTGTAAAAGTCTATAAAATTACCATTGTAAAATTTCCCATAAAATTACCGTAAATATGGGATATAAAGATGGTTAAAATAATACCATAAAAATTGAACAAGGCACTCATCAAAATCAACAAGGCACTGGCCTCTTTACAAATTCATAAACAAAATGACATATCAATAAAAGATCAACGGACACTAATGACCTCTTTACATCATTTTATATACTTGATTTACATATCTTCTGATTATGGCCCACAACCCTGCATCGGCTACGCTTATGAGGCTTAATCTCTTTGTACTTTGTTTACCTGCGACGTTTCTTTGGCCGACCCGCGGTTCGCCTTGCAACTGACGGCATTACTTTGTATAGACAATATCTGGTAACTTTAGTACATCAGGCATTAGGTTAAAGGGAAGAGAATATGCTCTACGGTACATTTGAACTGTGAAATAAACGCCACAAAACTCTATAACATCTTCATGCCTATGATCTATAGCGGCGATTGGATGACTGCACCGCAACCCATTAACCTGCCACACCTGACAATTGCATGTGTGAATCGCTAAATTAACAGCATATTTCTTATCCGCATTGATCTCATACATACCATCATGTGCCCATGTGACTGTATGAAGGAATCTGGACTTATCCCTCCTCAGGTATATTACCTTTTGGGCCTTCGGTGTAAGCACGCCGCTTCATTCTAGGGACATGACTATCTTTTTTGAAAGTTCTGCCATGAGCTTAACCCTTAGGCATTCAAAGAGTTTAATAAGGGGCTTCTCTCGAGCCTGTAATATCCACCGGTTAAATGATTCAGAGATATTCGATATCAAATGATTATATCTACACCCCTAAAAATATGCATTTGCCAAATATTTAGGATGATGTAACATGATCCAGTCATAGGTCTTAGCATTTGTACTCTTAAGCTTTGTCATGTACTCATCGAAGTACGATATAGTCAATACACGTGCAGCTTTTCAATAAAGCTTTGTGAGCGCCGAATTTCTATATGCCTTTATGAAGTTATCAGCAAGGTGATTTATACAATAGCCTTGTTCACTGGTTAAAACTATTGTTTCAATTGCGGCTTGTAACGTTTCTAACGTTCTGAGATAATAGTCAATGCTGGCAAAACAGGCCTCTCACAAACTGCACATTCAGGCTCTAGAAACCAAGTTCAACTTGGTGTATTTTCATTCTCAACCACTGCATATGCTATAGGAAATATATTTTCATTCGCATCTACCAACTGCATCCAATAATATCCCTTTGTATCTTCCCTTCAAAACTGTATCATCTAGTCCTATTAGCAGCCTACAACCAAACATAAAACCATATAAACATAGACGATTGCCTATAAACACACGGTCAAACCTATCATGATCATCTGTTTGAATAATTGTTAAGGTTCCAGGGTTAGTGACTCGGATCTTATGAAGATATTTAGCGAGATCCTCGTATGACTTTACATAGGAACCCTCATTTATCTGTTGTGCAACCTCTTTGCCCCGCCATACTTGTTGGTAAGATAAAATGATATTGTGATCACGTTGTATATCATTAACCACATCTCTAGGTGCAAGATTGGGCATATCATTCAACCGGTCTTTGATTTTGCTTGTCACCCAATGGCTTCGAGTAAGTGGCTGATGAACTCTATCTATTCCGCTGGCACATGAGTGCACGTTACAAACTTCTTCACCCTGAAGAAGTTTGTTGTACTAAACCCTAACAACGCATTAGCCATAAATACCTATCTGCAGTACACCTCACTCATACACGTCTCAACTCGCTTTTTATAAACTTCATATTGAAATTTGTGATATGACATAATCAATAAGGTGATTACGGCGTGCCTGTACATCATCAAATTCCTGACCCTCTCAAAGTACAACTTCATAACGGTTAATCCGTAAGGGGCTTTCTATCGGATCGATGTCATTGATATGCCGCTCGATTTCTGATTCATGCTTATTTTGTATGCTTATGCCAGCAGCACATTCACTGTGACCTATTTGCTCTTGTCAGGATGTGTTGTGGAAAGAAAAAAAAAATCAAGACAAGTCAGAATGATCCTAACTCATAACAAAAAATTGACAAATAAGAAAATTAATGATTTTCATTGCAAACTTATTACATTACCAATCTTGATAGACCATTATCGGGCATTGTTGGTGGTCGATATTCAGTGCAGCCAAACTCAATATGTCTGTTTGATATGTACATAGCGATGGGAGAAGACCCTTCCATCATATTGGCAATGTCGTCATCATCATCAATGCGTATCATATTACTGTTACTTAGTAACCCTGGGTCAATATACCTAATACTCATGCTACTTGGGACATAATTTGATACTTTTGACATGTGATCATTGACTTGTTCAAATGATGGGATCCCCTTAAAAACTATAACCTTTACATCCCCACCATCATAAAAAATACTTCCATCATTAGATTTCCTCTTAAAAAAAACATCATAATGTAAAACGATTTTCACTCTGTTCTCGCCTATTATTGTTGCGTATAAGCTGAATCACCGCATAGAAATTTCAAATGGAAACATATACAAAATACTTATAAGAAGTTCAAAATACTTACAAATAGTGAGGAGGTTGCATGAGGGACATTAGATTGCAATACATATGCCATAATATAAAAAATATATATACAATGGCCAACCCAACTACATCAAGTATTATAGAAAAACACTATTTTCATAGTCAACCATTAAAAAAATCTAAAACTTATTTATGCAATAATATAAATAAATCTAAAACTTATTTATGTAATATTTTAATCAAATTACATCAAGTACTATAGAAAAACAACATATTATTTTTTTTTTAGATGCTAAAAACAACATAATATTTTGATGACATACCTAAACATTAGTGTTGGTATGCATATTTAATGCTTTCAGAGACCTCGTTCAAATATTGATAAATAATAGATGATATGATAGAAAATAAATGAGAGAGATAAAAAATGGATGAGAGAGATAAAAAATGGGTGAAAGTGCTAAACAAATCGTCAAAATAGGGTTTTATGAAATAATTGGTATAAAAAAAAAACGGGAAATAATTGTGGTAATTTTAATACCGTATAATTTGTGGAAGTATTATGGTACTACGAGTACCGTAATTTCATGTAAACATAATACGGCAATTAAATAACCGTACAAACGCTCCTTATTATTACGGTATATATATTACTGCATCGACTTTTCTAAACATTACAGTATTTAAATTATTGTAATATTTTTTACTGTAAAAAGACTATCGTAAAGGGTATTTTCATCCAAAAAGAGCCAAAAATTGGAAACAATGGTGTGGGCGAGGTTTTGAGAAGTTGGGTTTTTTTTTTCTGATTTTATTAAAATTTAGGTATATTAGCAATAATTTCCCAATAAAATAGTTTGGTTGGTTCTAGAGAGGAAAGAAAATAAAGATGATGACGGAGGGACAGAGAGAGACGTGTGAGAGATAGAGAGATAGGGAGGGAAAGTGAGTGGCTTAGAGGTCACATGTGACATCTACCCCTCTTATAATATTAAGTAACCCTAATTACAACTTATGGACAATATTGCGCTTATTTAAAGACATAAGACAGTTAAGGACTAAAAAAAGACAAATGACAGTTCTGTCCATTAAATACCATAAAACCTATTCTTTTTATTTCCAACACTTCGTCCCAAGTTGGTGCATCGATATCAATAATGCCTAGCTTGCTTGTGATGTCATATAATATGTCCAGTCCAACAGCATTGGTAAAGATCTGCTAGTTGATCTTTAAACTTCACATGAAGAGTATGAATGATCTTGGCAGCAACATTCTTTGTGATAAAGTGACAATCTACTTCAATGTGTTTTGTCCTTTCATGAAAAGTAAGATTTTTTGCAATATGAATGGCAGCATGGGAACCTTAACTCTGAGACCCAAATAAAGAATAGCACTTTTGATCCACATTACTTAACATGTTGTATGAGCCATTGCTTTGTATTTTGCTTCAACACTTGATCTTGCCACTACATTTTCCTTCTTGCTTTTTGAAGTAATCAGGTTTCCCAAAGCGAAGCTACAATAGCCATTGTGGATCTTCTATCAGTTTGGCAACCAATCTAATCAACATCTATGTAAATTGCAGGATGTCCTTGATTTAAGAAAAATATTCATTTCCCTCGTGCATGAGATATCTTAATATTTTGTACACAACATTGAAGTGGGTCTTAGTGGTGCATGCATAAATTGGCTGACCAAGCTAACTGCATCAGAAATGTCTAGTTGAGTTATTGTGAGATATATAAGCTTACCCCCTATTCGTTAACACTAATTAGGATCTTTAAGTAACTCTCCACTTTTATCATGAAGTTTATATGATTGAATTTTAGAAGAGTATCTGCAAGTCTAGATCCTAACATCCATGTTTGTTGTAACAAGTCCAACATGTATTTTCTTTGGGAGATGGCTATCCCTTTCATTAATCTTGCCACTTTATTTCCCAAATCTTTGATCTCAAACACTGTGGATAAATAAGATTTAAGATCCTCAATGCCCTTCACAATATCCCCTGTCACAACAATATCATCAACATGCACAATAAGGGCAGCAATTCCAGCGATATCCTTCTTCATAGAGAGTTTATGATAAGCTTGACTCCTTTTGAGCCCAAATTTCATCAGTGCCTTACTGAATTTTTTAAACCATGTTTTCCTCAAAAAAAATGTAAACCATGTTCTAGGAGATTGTTTAAGTCCGCATATTGTCTTCTTTAATTTGCAAAACTTTCCTATCTCCCCTTTAATCTGAAAACCAGGAGGGCATGGTCATATAAATTTCTTCTTGGATGTCTCCATGCAAGAATACATTCTTAACATCTAGCTGATGGAGTAGCCACGATTTATTCGCAGCTAGTGAAAGAATGTTGCTCACAACGTTCAACTTGGCCGCAAGTGCAGAAGTGTCTTGGTAAGAGTTTATACTAGGAGTTAAAAGTACGATTATGTGAGCTAGACAAATATGTGCCTATTAAAATTTCTTTCTTTTCTTTTATTCTACCGCCCAGATTACTTACACGTGTCCAAATACAACTTTTAAATCAAGAGAATAACAAAGATGTCAAGGATTCTCATTTGCATGCCATCAAAACACAATTTCATTCAATACATTAAACTGAAAATTGCATATGACATTCAATGAGTTCAAGAAAACATGGAAGAAGACACTACCAAATACCTTACCTTAGGTTACCCCCAAGGACTTCATACAGCCCACATCGGATCGCCATCACCAATAACACACAAAATCTTGGTCCTAACCTTGTCTCTTAATTCAAGAAGCCTAGGCAAAACCTATTGTGAACATGACATGAGATGCAAGCAAAATACCATGCATAAACACAAGCACAAGTACCACCACAAAGCTAGGGCGTACCCCTTAGGATTTCTTTAGGCTCTATATAATTCAAAACCCATAAAATAAAATAAATAAGATAGAGAGAGAGATTGGGTGTACCTGCCTATGAGGGAGAGGGAGGTCAACTTTGTCCACAAATGTAGAGAGCACACCCCCTATAGAGAATATTTATAGAGAGGAAATATTGTTAGACAAAAAAAAAAAAAATGATCGTTTGGCTCTGATATTGTTGAAAAAAAAAGTTGAGGTTTTAAGGCACGATGATGTCATCTAACCCAAAGGATGATGGCAGCCCTAGACACAATTCATATACATCTTTGTTAATATTGACCCCTGCTACAGCACCGTGCTATAGTACCATCTTTATTGATTGCTTGACTCTGATACCGAGTTGAATTAAAGTTGAGAAGAAAAGAGTTTGGTAGGATCTAGAGAGAAAGAGAGGAAAGAAAATAAATATGATGATGAAGAACTAGGGAGAGAGAGAGAAAGAGAGAGAGAGAGAGAGAGACGTGTTATAGGTAGAGAGAAAGAGGGAAAGTAAATAGCTTAGAGATCACATGTAGAAAGGGAAAGTTGGTTGCTTAGAAGCCACTTGTGACCTCTACCCCTCTTATAACTTAAGTAATAACCCTAATAACAATTTGTGGACAATACTGCCTTTATTTAGAAACATAGGACAAATAAGGACTAAACAAAAGATAATTGATAGTTCTATCCATCAAATAGAATAAAGTTTATTCCTTTTAAAGTTGTTGGAACTTGGATTGATTAAACATAAAAAATTGCATTAAAAATGCGTCAATTTGCATTTTTTACATACAATTTGGACCTAAAAATGTCTTTTTGAACATCTCCCACCCCTATTCTTCCACCTGAGCCGCCTAGAAACCTAGGAGGCCTGGACCCCCTCAGCCGCTTAGACGCCGCCCGGTGTTTTTTGGAACTTTGGTCCAGATTGTATTATGTATTGTGTTTCTTATGGTGTATAACAAAACAATCGTACTACCATCGGTGACCCAATAACATATGACACGCATCTAGTGACAACACATCACAACATAAAGATTCCGAATAGGTTTTCCCAATTGAAATATCAACGAAACAATGAGAATTAACATGGATTTCATTTCCTCATTTGAACCATAAAATTTTACATAGCCGTGAATGCTTCTTATACTTTATAACTTGTCCATAATCCTGTGTGATGCCATTTTGCTGCCACCTCCTGCTATCAAAATGATGGTGCGACCTGGGCAGTACACCTTGTGCAGATATTGGTGTAAAGTCAAGGCTCCTCAATCATCTTTAAGGCTATTAATAACTGCATGCATGATGACAATAAATTTTCTCTCATCTAGATACATAACAACATCACTGCCTTCAGGTTCTTCATCGAGCTCCTTGTCATGAATAGACCTCGCACCAATATCTCCTTTATAACCTTCATCCCCGTCATGTAACTGTGTACTGCCTTTTGGGGCATTTAAAAGGATCAATGCCCAAGCTCGCCGCATTTAAAATACTGCTTTAGATGCACCACTTGTCCTTGAACTTGAGCCAATGACATCTCTGAGTTTTGATTTGCAACACGACCCTTTTTAACCAAAGATGTTCCTTCAATCAAAAGAATGATTTACAGAGCCCCTCCTCAACTTTGTTTCAACTTTTTTCTTATATCCTTCTTAAGACTAAAGTTCTAAGCAAAATTGACTCGTCTTGAATTTGAACTTTTCGGTCGAGTTCCATACCTTACAACGAGCTAAGCATTATTATCATTCATCTCGTTTTCGATCATCAATAACTAGAACTCGTATGTGTATTCTTGCATGATCAACTACTTTTGATGAAGATGATAGAATCTCTTATATAGGGCTTCTGCATTATTAGAGGGAACAACCTTCTCCTTTCATGATTTCATATTCCTCCAAGTCACAATTTTAGACTTGACTTTACAAACTTGACTTGCTTGCAACTACTGCCAGCAGATTAGGGCATGGCACTCCACAAATTTTACCTTCTCTTCTTCTGTTAATTATTTCCACTCGTAGAAGATATTCTACACTGGCAATCCAATCTGTGAAATCTGCTAATGTAATCTTTCTGAAAATTTAGGAATATCAAACCGAATTCCTTGTTTTGACCCTCAAAGAGCACAAACTGTAAGATTTTCTAACGTGATTTTTCTCCCCTGGTTATAGAATGGGTTCAACTCCTCAGTTTCAGACACTTCATTGTCATGAATGATAGATTGTTATTCATAGTAGTCGTGGCACACTTCTAGCACCAAATCCTCAAATCTCCTCATCAAGTCTTGGAATTCTTCCTGTGTTGGTCCAAGCGCCTCTAGCCATCTTCCTGTGTTGGTCCAAGCGCCTCTAGCCATTGCTCAAATTTGTAGCAGATCTTATGATGCTTTTGGAGATGATTGGTGGAAGTTCGAATAAACAAAGAAGAATAAAAAAGAAACTCTGATAATTTGATTGACAAGAATAGGAAGCTAACAGTTAACTACTTCCCAAAAGAAAAAAAAGAACTGGAAGCTAACAAGTCTAGCTTCAATGGCTCTCCAAATTTAATAGAACTCCAAAGAAACATTGTTGTTGAAGGAAATAATCAACTCTAAATGAAACCCCTAAGTTATACACTTTATTTGACCCCTAATACCAGTTCTAGTATAATTAAAACTGCTAATTAAAAATAGAATCCATATTAGACACTTTTAACCTTGGAAAAATAAAATAAGACAAAACCATCCTACATAAACATTTGTAAAACAATATCCCAACTTTGTATATACGTAACTTTTCATTCTAATGTTTAAATCGCTATTATTATCCCTTTTTGGAAACCGTGGCATAATCCCATGAGGTGAAAACCCGTTTCGTGATTTTCTTGACCATTCGGGGCCCAAAAATGCCTCTAAAGACATGAACGTTGGACATGAAATTTGTTGTGTGAATTTGGCATGCATTACAAATTAAGAAGTACGATGTTTTCATTTGCTAGAAAAAACTAATAATGAATGAAAATATCCGACATCCACAAAAAAATAAATGAAAATACCTAGTATCATGATATGAGTTTTTTCTCATATAAAAAAAAAACTGAAAGTACCCTATCAATGTTCAAAAAACCGTCGAGTGGTACATAGGCGGCCTATGGGTCTAGGCCGCCCCGTGTCTAAGCGGGCTCCCAGAACCTCGGCCTAGTAGAACCCCTACAATCTAATGGGGTTTAGGTTTAAAATGAACCTAAAACCTACTGTTTTCCCTTCTTATTTTTCTAAAAGAACCCAAAAATACCCCTCAATGAGGGGCATTCCGCCCCTGGGCAGGGTTCCTCACCCAAGCAGCCGCCTAGGTGCTAGGTGGTCCACCTTTTGGAATAATGTACCACGTTCATATTCTTAACTTAAAATGAAAATTGTTTTTAGTTCCATATATGTTTTCAATGATTTGGTAAAAACGACATGATCAAGGTAAATCAAATAAGTCTTGATCTAACCAACGATTTAAAAAACTGACTACCAAGCGCCTTGGCTTCTGCCTAGGCGGTCCAGAAGCCCTGGGCAATGTGCCCAGGCCTAGGCTGCCAAACTAAGCGGGTGGTCCCTAGGCGGCCGCCGGTGGTATGGCGCCCGCCTAGGCAGCCGCCTAGCACCCAGGAACGGAAATACCATTTGTTGATTTTTTTGAAAAAAAAATTGTTTTTAAAGGTTGGTTTTAAGTTCATTTGAAATCTAAACCCACTAGATCCCATTTTAGTGAGAGAGAAATCTAAAAAAAAATAGAATTTGTTATTTTCATTGGATCGAAGTGTTTATCAAATTTACGGGAAATTGATACAAACATCACCCATTAAGATTAGATTTAGTTTTGAAATATGTTTAGGCCTATTAGAGGGTGCTTATGAATATTTTAGCACCATAAAACATCTCAGAGGTGGAAGTTTGGAGTTCGAGCAATCAAAGTAAGTGTAAAACTTTATCTTTTAGATTGCTTGTATTATTTTGAGATGTCTTTTTCAAAATCTAGTCGAAGTGGTGATCTAGGCTGGAAATATGGATATAACCTGAATCCGAATGACAAAAAATATATAAGATATAATTATTGTGAAAAAGATAGAAAAGGGGGCATAAACTGGTTTAAAAAACATCTTGTCAGTATTAAGGGGAATGTTGCCCCTTGTAAAAATATTCGTGAAGCTATCAAGTAGGAGATTAACTAATATATGAGTTCAGTAAAACACAAACAGGAACAAAATCCTTGTCATTTGGATAGGTCTCTTTCTGGTTCTGCTAAAAGAAGTGATCCGGGTTGGAAGTATAGTTATAACCCGAAACCAAATAATAAAAATTGTATAAAGTGTACTTTTTGTGAAAAAGATACCAATGGGGGTATTAACCGATTCAAGAAACACATTACCGGTATTAAAGGGAATGCTGCTTCTTGTAAAAAGATTCTTGAAGCTATTCGGGATGTTTGAATTTAATAGATCCAGAAAATAATGAAAATGAGCCTTGTTCTATGGAAATATCTTCTCCAGGTTCTTCTAGAAGTGGTGATCCAGGTTTGAAGTATGGTCATAACCAGAATCCGAATAACAAATATCATATTAGGTGTAATTATTCTGGAAATGATACTAATAGGGCTATTTATCGGTTCAAAAACACCTCGCCGGTATTAAAAGGGATGTTGCCCTGTGTAAAAATATTCCTGAGGCTATCAGTGAGGAGATTATACAATATTTGAATTCAAGGAAGTACATAAAGAAAGAAAATGGTCAAGAGACACCAAGTAAAGCATCCAAGACTCCTAGGACCTCATCTGCACAGTGTAAGAGGGAGGTAGAAGAAGAGGAAGAAGAGGCAGATTCAGAAGCAACTGAGGAGGACAAATGTTATGTTGAAGAGGGAGATGAATCTGATAATGATGATCTCAAATCTGATGTATATGATGATGCTTACCCTACTCCTTCAGATGAGGATGATAATAACTGAAGAATAAAGAGTTGAAGACGCTTGACTCTTGGTGTGGACTATTTAGTCTTAGATTGTATACTTTTTGAATTTTTGTGTATTTTCTTTTTTTTTTTTTTTTAGATCCTAGATTCTATTATCTAACTCTTTTGTGAATGCTTGTATGGTTCTAGCATTGTATGAAAATATGGATTATGGACTATCTAAATCTCCTTATTCACGGAAAGATGGATTATGTATTGTTTTATATAATTATATTGTTAGACTTAGATACTTAAACTACATTTTTCTTTCTACCAGGCCACTCTAATTCTGGGCACCTGCCTAGGTACTAGGGTGTCGCCTAGCGCTTTTTGAAACAATGTATCTAACTTCTAGGTCGTATAAGCAAAAGCTACAATGAAAACAACATTGTGTTTTCATTTATACACAAAAGAATACAATAAGCTACCATATTAGCAAAGACTGGCATTTAATGCAATAAGATACCATGTAAATTAGCAATAGATTAAACTTATATAAGCAAAAGCTACCATAACTTGTTGGGTATTTATTGATAATTTTGTCAAAAAAAGAAAAGCAAATGAACACACAAAACCATGAAAAAGCTGATTTTTATACACAAAGAATGCAATAAGCTACCATTGAAGCAAAACTAACATGATTGAACTTATTAAGTAAAAAGCAACCCTTAACATAAATAATAGACACAATCTATTTCTTTGTTTTGAAAGAACAAAGTAAAATATAATTTCTTGTATGAATTTTAAAATTCCAAAATTTTTTTAATTTTTCCAAAATAAATCAAACAATTAAAAAAGGGAAAAGTTTATATAGAGCCGAGGCTCTAAACAGTCAAATTTGAACGTACCTCAAAAATTTAACTAAAATAGGTTGTTTTGATACCCAAATATCTTCAAATCGATCATCTCGACATCAAGATGCATGAACATGAGAAAAAAATGGATTTCATGTTTTGGAAATAGTGGATTTTGTAATGCATTTTTGTACCGTCAATTTTCAAGATTTGCAAGTTTTCATAGATTTTCTCAATCTACACTATTTTTGATGCCTTAAACTTTATACATAAGTATGAAAATATATTTTAAGGCTATCACAAAGATTTCCAATATTGAAACAACATTTCTTGACACTATTTGAAGGTAGGCTCTAATTTGATTGTTTATGGCCTAGGCTCTATACAAACCGCACCCATAAAAAAAAGGGTTGAATATGCTTACTTGGGCTTCAAAAGAGGCAGATTAATTCAGGCAAAGGTCTCTCTCTTTCCCCTCCCCCGCCCCCCAAATCCAAAGCATTCTTTTATGATGAAAATGATCAAAATGCCCCTAGACAACTTTAAAAAAAATAATAGCTAAAAGAACCTATGTTTGAAAAATGGGTATTTTCATTTCCTTTCAAGGCCCATTAGGTTTTGCGAGTTTGGTATTTGACCATCCAGTCCAGCATGGTAGACTAGACTTGACATACCACCGGTTGGCGGTTCACTAGTTTCCTGCTCGAACCAGCCGGTCTGGCCCTATCTAATAGTTAGTGGTTACAAATGGTGTATTCACTAGTCATTTTTATCAATAAGTTATACAATAGGTTTTAATCATGGTTATTACATTGATTACGAAAAAAGATCCTCGCTTATGACGTCGAACTTGGTCAACTTCTTTTTTTTCCTTAATTGACATGATGTTCAATAAACAATGGTTGATTGCTTAAACTGATGGTTGTTATCTGTTTGCAGGACTCTGCAGACCAGAGGAGAAAATGTTGACTCTACACAGCATGAAGAGCTCCATCGAGACTCCAACTCTGGCCTCAGAAGAATAGATTAGAATTTATTCACACAAATTTTTCCATTCTCAGGTTGTCTCAACAATCGTGTTATGGATTATGTAAAATTCCTGAAAAGCTGAAGAAATAAGTAGAATTTTGCTCACAAAAAAATTGATACATCTGTATCGCACTGTTGCGATTTAGGTGGACCCAATATTCATGGGCCTTTTGGGGGGGAAGCATTCTACTTGATTTTTCGCATTTCCAGCAGAAGCATTATGTACTTGAGACATCCACATTGCTTCTAAACACGGTGGTACCCTGCAAGAGTAGGGTTGTACTTTTTGCTGTTGGGAACTGCAGAGTTCTTTCAGAAATTGATAATGCTCTCTCTGATTCTAGAGGCTTAGGCCAAGGAAGTTTTGTTAACAATGTCATCATGACTGGACTGGCCGATCCAACTGCTTGAATGCCATCGAACTGAAAATTTTAAAGAATTGATTGGAACTGGTTGTTCACCGGTTGAACTGTTTCAACCAGCTCGTTTCAATCTGGTTTTGGCGGGGTCTTCCAAACGTTTTATTGCGTATTCTGTTTCACGTCTAGCCCTACTGAACCATTATGTTTGTAAAATGATCTTCTGGTGGTAGGGAAATTTACGTACAGACCAGAAAATTTTCTGGCACCATGGGCTATATTTTTACTAAATTTACATGGAGGAGGGACCAAAAAAAGAAAAAGCGATGGGCAAGATGTGATGGGACTGTCCTAAAGTCGGGTTCTTTGATGTCCCAAACATCATACATCCCCATCGTGGGGTGGTTAAATATTGGGTTGGTTAAATATTTGGGTGGGTTAACTAGTTGAAACCAATGGTTTAAAAAACGGATCGGTGACCCGGATCGGGCTTCCAAAAAATCATTCCGGATCGGCGAATCGGCGATTCGGATAGGGAATCGGGTGAATCGGTCAGAATAAAGCTTAAAAAAAATTCAAAAAAATTATTAAAATTCATTATAAATATTGTTTTTTAGGAATTCAATAAAAAAATGAGGGTACTCCATTAAGAATTTTCATGTTTTTGAATAAATATGCGAATATTGATATGTTCTTTCCCTGCATGAACCGCCATTCAGCATTTAATTTACAGTATTTCGTGCTCATCCCTACACTGTTGCTGTTGGGACTCGATATGTGAATAATATGGTTGGGATAGGGTGGCCTCAGAATCATCATCTCTCTCGTTTTCTCTTTGAATAATATGGATTAAAAAAAAAAAAAACAAATTTTCAAAAAAATCGATCATGGATTAAAAAAAAGTCACAAATTTTCAAAAAATTCTATCATGGATTACAAAAAAAAATTCGATCATGGATTAAACAAAAAAAATCACAAATTTTCAAAAAATTCAATCATGGATTACATAAAATTCGATCATGGATTACATAAAATTCGATCATGGATTACAAAAAAAAACAAACAAAAAAAACAAACAAAAAAAAACAAAAAATTCAATCGTGGATTACAAAAAAAGAAAAAAATAGTTCGATCATGGATTACAAAAAATTCAATCATGAATTACAAAAAACTCTATCATGGGTTACAAAAAAAGCAAAAAACAAAAAATTCAATCATGGATTACAAAAAAAAAAACAAACATTTCGATCATGGATTACAAAAAAAAACAAACATTTCGATCATGTATTACAAAACATTCGATCATGGATTCCAAAAAATTCTATCATGGGTTACAAAAAAAAACAAAAAAACAAAAAAATCGATCATGGATTACAAGAAAAGAAAACAAACATTTCGATCATGGATTACAAAAAATTCTATTATGGGTTACAAAAAACCAAAAAAATCGATCATGGATTATAAAAAAACAAAAACAATTCGATCATGGATTACAAAAAAATCGATCAAGTATTACAAAAAAATCTATCATGGATTACAAGAAAAAAAAAAAAAAAAAAAAAAAAAAAATATTCCATACGGAATCGCCGATTCACTGTTCGGACTCGCCGATTCCGTACAGTGAATCGGCGATTCACTGTACAGAATCGTCTGGTTCTCTCTAGAACCGGACGATTTCCGATTTTTTGGGCGATCCGGTCCCTTTTCACTATTTCCGAGTCGAACCGGGCGAGTCCGGTTCGACTCGGCGTTTTTTAAAACGCTGGTTGAAACATCAGACAAGCACTATGTTTTTGTTTTGTTTCCATGATTGACACATCATATTGTTCTTTTTTTTGAAAAAATACTTATATGATGTTTCAAATATGGTTATGATAGGATATTGATACTATGAAGTAATTTATCATTGTGTTCAATAAATTTAGACACTTATATACTTTTGTTTTGTACACAGAGCTTTTTGTAGTAGGGTTATTTTTTGTTATTAGGAGACGTGTGACGTCATCTATATGGGTTGTATCATCACCCACATAAAGCATTAAATGCCACTAGTGTACTTTATATGGGTGATATTGCACTTCATGTAGATGATGTCACATCCTTCCTAATTACCAAAAATACCCTTATTAAAAACATGCTCCATGTACAAAACAAGGGTAGACGTGTCCAAAATTTATTGAATACAATGATAAATTACTCCATAATGTGAGAACCCTAACATAACCCTTCAAATATAAGACCGGCTTTTTATCACATGAAGAAGTTCAATATCGACAATATTAGATCGTGTAAGAAGTCGAAAAAATTGTGCTTAATACAGTGCAGTATCACAAATATTTGACTACTTAGAACTTCAAAAAGGAATTAGTACTGAGGAGCTATCCGATATTTGAAATATC
The DNA here is from genome assembly GCF_054954075.1 of Amborella trichopoda. Lineage (NCBI taxonomy): Eukaryota > Viridiplantae > Streptophyta > Magnoliopsida > Amborellales > Amborellaceae > Amborella > Amborella trichopoda. The sequence continues at coordinate 43,966,868 of NC_142336.1, forward strand.
TAACTAGGCCAATGTGACCTCAATATCTAATTTTACCATAGTCCGATGTTTCTAACATCGGACCAACCTAGGATTTGGGCAGTTCGGTACTTCGAGCAGCCCTAAAATATAATAAAATTGAAAAAATAAAAATATGGAGTAAAATCAAAATAGTAAAATCTCAAGAAAAAGGGGACCTCATACTATCTTTTTTGCTTTTTTTTTATGGTCCAATGCTTGGCCAAAGTGGTGCTTGCGTGTTTTAATTAACACTTGAAGGATAAATGACTTTCACTTTTGTTGAACCAAAAATTGGGAACTTTATTTTTTTTTTTCTTTTGATACTTTTCCCATCTCATGTTTCATATCACATTGAATTTCCTTATTATAAAACTGGATCCAGAAATATGAACAATATGTTGATAACACGGCTAAGCGAATCAAATTGGTAGAGTAGGTCAAGAAATTATGATTTAAATACTAAATTTATAAATTCCAAGTACCATATTAATATATTTCAAAATAATATTTTTACAACACTACATCCTAAATTCAATTCCTATTAAAGGTCGGGACCCTCTCCCCACTGACTCTCACAAAAAATAAAAAAATGGTTCCACACTAATTTTTATGGGAGCAAAAATACAGTTGAATATCCTGATGGTACTCTCGGTTGCTTCAAACAACCAGTAGTGCGCAAAAGTGCCATACCCAACACCTTTTACTCAATGAGTACGTGCCATACCCAACACATCACCAAATAATTTATCAACAAAAGTGCAAGGCGAGTCATATATGTATTGTTACATTATCTTATTTCTTTAACAAAAAACAAAAATTAGATGAAACAAGGATTTAAACATAAGACGTATCATGCATGAGCACTAACCATCATGACATTCGATGTTTAGTGTTATAAAAAGTGAAATATATATTATATAGGTAGCATATGGACGCCTATGTAGGTATAGAGGTACGGTTACACATTTAAATTTTATCATGATATATAACTTTGATGTAAAATGTTATTTGAATTATCTCAAAATCTATTTTTATATCTAATTATAAAATTTTAAATTTCAAAAATAGTTAAAAATCAAATAGATTTATAAACCTATGAAAAACTAAAACATAGACAGCATAGATAATATGTTGTAAAATGTATTATTTATGAAACTTAAAATCTTTTTATTTTTCATAGTCATACATCTTGATGTCAAGATGAACAATTAAAGGGTTTTTCAACATTAAAACCACCTTTTCCGACGGATTTTTTAGGAGCATCCATAGTTCTACATCCTTATGTCAACTTTTTCCATATTATATATATCTAATTTATATGTTGATTTTGTATTTTTAAAACTCAAACTCTACTCAAGCGAGCTACTCGGACTCACCCGAGCTACTCGGACTCACCCGAGTAGATCGGCTAGGCCAAGAGCCCTCCAAGAGCCGAGTACCTTGGCCGAGTAAATTTTTTGAACATTGTTTGGTAAATTTTCTTCTTCAACCATTTGTAATTGACTCCCTAGGGATAATCTCTCTGCCACTCATAGATAGGGCTGGCAATTTTCAATTGTGGCAGGATCTCCCATCACATTCAAACCTAGAATCCTCTGCAAGTCATAGAATGCGGGTGTCATTTGGCCAATGTTATTGGGAGGGTAGGGCCTTTTGGTCTTAGAGTCCCACCTTTCTGTGAAGGCAACTATCAACATGTGATCATTCTTGCCCAAGCAAAGATCCACCGAGAATGGGGTGGGGGTCGTGGTGGCAGCAGCACTTGTGCCCCAACTAAGGTTTAAGCTTCATGTTCTCTTAATTCAGAAAAATAAAATAAAATACTAGTACTTATCGTGAATAATACAATAATTTATTCAATATCCTTGTCTTCTTAAAACTAACTCATTTCCGCACTTATTACAAGGTCTTGTTAGTCATTGAAAGGTTCGCATCTCCATTTCCCTTTTATCGACATTCGAACTCATGCATATGTTTTGCTTCGAATGAACTAATAGTTACTGCATATAGATAATTCCAATCAATACAAATAGCTCAAGGAACAACACAGATCTGTCCCATTAGGATCAATTCTTCTACCTACCCAATCATCACATACATTACCGGATCGTAGTAAACTCTATAACGTACGAGAGGCTTTTTCATCACAAAATGCTCTGTACCTCTCCACACTTCTGTCACCACAGATACCCAAATCTTAATTACCTGACTGGTGACACCCAAGTCTTAGTTACCTGACTGGCGTAGTTCAGGGCGCACGAAATCTGCATCTGCTGTCACAGATATGTCAACAGTGGGCCTCAACTGTGCACAGGCATCAATGGCCCCATGTACAGGGTCAGACAAGAAATTGCTGATGAGATCTTGATTGATGGGAGTTTCCTTGTCCGCAGCCACAAAAGTCTGAAAATTACATTTGCAATATAGATGAGAGATGATTGGTTTTTTGGGTGATGGGTGGAATGTGAGAATGCGTGGGTAATTGGAAATTATGCAAAAGAGAGACAAGTGGGTGGTAGGAATGTGAGGATATAAAAGACAATGGGTAACAAGAATGTGTGTGTTTGAGAGAGAGTGGGAGACCTGCTGAGTGAGGATATAGTCAAAGCGAGGAGCCCACTTCCTAGCTCCCAAACGTGCTGTTGTTGAACAGTTATCAACCATGAATGAGACCCCACGTGCATGCATGAAAGGGTTCAAAGAATCCACTGCCTCAATAACACTCTCGTTGATGATCTCCGAGTACGAGTGCCCCTTCTTTCTCAGAACTTCAATCTGAGGAAGAGAACAGCCAGTGGCCTCAATTATAGCTTTCGACCAAATTATAATACATTGGCATTTGCCTAAATTTGTGAAGAGGCATCCCAAAGAGTTCTCACCTGTGCCATCATTAATGCCACATAAACGCCTGCAGTGAAGGGGTAGAGGGCACCCAAGTCACCTGCAGGCCGGGCTGATCGCACTCGTTCCCCGACTTTCCACATTCGAGTTTGATCAATTTTACCCATGGGGAAGGCTGGTAGTCCATCCTTTTCCTGATAAGAAAGCCCAACAAATTCAAGTCACTTGAGATGTCAACCCCATTGCAGATCTCAGATACACTCCACAGCTTTTGAAACTTCTTTTTAAAGAGAAGCAAACAGTGTAGTTCATCATAGACGAAATTTTTCTTTTTGTAACCCTTATATTTTGGTTCCTACATAACATCAAAGACCTTATATGATCCAACTTAGATAAGCTAGAAGCCAACTTGTTCATTCTTGAAACATATACAGGTATAGCATGGAAATCTTGCATCAAAGCAAAAGCGGACTGTTCGAAATAAGCAAATGCTTCATAGATTATATCTAGGATATCTAGGTACCTTCTTGTTAACTGCATAAGTACGAGTATGTTGATTATATTTTATCAAGAAAAGTACTTGTATTATATAAAAGAAGTTTCTTGGATCTTTCCCAAAACTAAAAGTTTGCTCATTTTCTAAATTTACTCCTGGTGACTCAGCCAGGGCACAAAAAGGATTGACTGGGTGAGTCCTAAGTGGACTCCCCGGCTCCAGTCTGAGTTGGGCAAGATGCCCATGAGATACCCCCAAAAAGTAGGAAACATTGTAAGATCCAAAAAAAATAGAATATGAAACTTTAACTAAATGAAATCAAACCAATTTCACTAAACCAAACTTCAAGGCCAAACCTCCAATCTTTGCATTCGGTGCAAATGAAGCCTCAAATCTTTGTCGAAGGGTCCCCAAATACCTGAAATTGGAACCCCTGAACCAGATTTGAGATTCAAGTTCAGATCTAGTGGATGCAAGCTCAAGAAATTTTTGGCCAAATACTGTTTTGATTATGATAATCTCGCAAATCCAAGATTTTGAGTGGCTTATGTTTGAAGACAAGCCTATGACTTATAAATAACTAAAGAATACGCGTAAGTAACACATTTCAACCAAGATCGAGCTATCTGTCAAATTTGTTGTTTATCTCTCCAATTGGATCCTTCTAATTGACAGAGGATGCAAAAATGACCCAACCCTAATTTCAGAGTAACGGATGCCTAGTTGAAAAGCAATAGTATAAAAAGGGTTTGGCTTTCCTCTCCCCTTTTATCTGTGAAAAAAAAGACAGGTAGGACTCCACTAGTCCTAACCAACTTGATGAAGTATTAGAAACTCATGGGATTTTCGACTACTAGCCTAAGATACTACAGTAACTCAAGCGAGTTTGTGTACAGTATCCTTCCCTACTTGAGCATGGAAGTTCCTCACCAAGCCTGAGTGACTCGGGCAAGTCCAAATGAACTTCCCGAGTTTTTCAACACTTCTCTTTTCATCTCTCATTTTCAACACTTTTGGAATGAATATTTTTTTTTTTTAACAAGAAATGATAAATATATCAGAGGGAACTTAGGAGTGTCCAATAGGCGACAAGATGAGGGAAAGTAGACATAGGTGGGCTAGCCATGCACAATGCAGATCCAATACAACACCATTAGGAGGTGCGATTTGGTTCACGTAGAAGGCTCTAAAAGAGCAAGGGAAACCCCAAAAAGATATGGATGGAGGTAGTGTGAAAGATAAGGGGACTTATGGTCTTACTGAGGGTATAGCCCTTGATAGAGCAGAATGGCAGAACAAGATTTGTGCCATTCTCGTTTCAAGACTATTATAATTTGTAAAACATTAATTATAGAGATTAAATAAACAACATGAAATATAAGGAAAATGCAATCATCATCATCTATTAATTTCCTTAGCTTTTGCCTCTTTCCACTTAATTTCCTATAGGCACATACTATGTTAATTCTACTTCGCCTCATTGTATCTACTAACTCCGTACTCTTACCTGTTAGAGTTCCTACATTCCATGTGACTCGACAAATCCTATTCTCTTGGAATTCGTCTAGCCACATGGAATGTAGCAATTCTAACAGCTTAGAGTATGGAGTTAATGAATACAGTTATGCGAGGGAGAGTTAACATAGCATGCGTACAAGAAACTAAGTGGAAAAGGGCAAAAGCAAAGGAAATTGATGGATGACGATGATCTCGTTTTCCTTGTATTTCATTTCATGTTGCATCTTTCATCTGTCTAATTAATGTTCCACAAATTACAAATATTGCTTTTGTCATCACTTTCCCAATAAAGGGAAATTCCTTTATTCATTTATACTGAGATAAGTGCTACTCATTTTTATAAAGGAAAAAAGTTTATATAAGTGTGAGGCTCTAAACAATCGAATTAGGGAGCACCTCAAATATTTCACTAGAAGAGATTGTTTTGATGCCCAAATATTTCACTAGAAGAGGTTGTTTTGATGCTCAAATTGATCATCTCGACCTCAAGATGCATGGACATGAAGAAAAAATGGATTTCAAGTTTTGGTAATAGTGCATCTTGTAATACATTTTTGGATCGTCAATTTTCAAGATTTTTAAGTTTTCATAGATCTGCTCGATCAACACTATTTTTTAAGCTTTAAATTTCATAATTAGATTATTAGAGATGAAAATATATTTTAAGGCTAACACAAAGATTTCCAGTATAGAAATCACATTTCTCAACACTATTTGAAGGTGCGCTTTACTTTGATTGTTTAGAGCCTTGGCTTTATACAAACTGCACCCTTTCTAAAATCCCAAAATCATCTTGCAAGAAGTCTATAAAGAGCACAAAAACCCAAAAGTGTAAGGACTTGGGCATAAAATTCTAAGAATCTTCAAAAAGAAAATAAATTCCAAGAATCGCCCAAATCAGTCACAATTGCAGAATGCGTGTAGAAAGTTTTGGGGTCCTAACTTACATAGAAACGTCGTCCAGCCAATACCACGCTCCTGATTTCACTGCCACAAGCAACATCTTCATAGCATTCATACAAGATGTCCATGCATGGATAATATGAAGCACTGTATGCAGTCTCAAATTCCTTCTTTCCTTCTGCGCTGAGGGAGTTGTATATAGATAGCATACCCTGAGAAAGGTATCACAACGTAAGTACATTGTACTTACCAACAAATCCAACCAACCAATACTTAAGAAACACAAGAACAAAAATAAGGATAAAATGGAAGGAAAGCAAATGGTTGGCAGTATTACAAAAGAACCAAGCACTGACTTTTGTCGAGATAGTCTTTGATATGATTCCGGTTATGCTCTCAACAGTATTTTTGTAAGCCAGTTCTTCATTCATGCCAAATTCAGTGTACCTTCTGAACAAAGACTCCACAATTCCATGTACTGCTCCCAATAAGATGCCTACAAATTGTACAGAAATTTAGATATTTTTATCTTCTGAGGTAGTTAGGCATCAGCATTACAAGCAACATGAATTTGAGTTTACCTCTCTCCCCGAAAATATCGCTTTTGTACTCCTGCTCCAACGTAGTGGCAAAGGTAAAAGGTGAACCCAGGGCAACTGACCAGCCAAGTGCCACATCTGTAGCTCTGCCATCAACATCCTACAGGTAGAAAAAAGACAGGCCATGACCATTTTGTTATGCTATATGGGGTGTGTGTGTGTGTGTGTGTGTGTGTGTGAGAGAGAGAGAGAGAGAGAGAGAGAAAGAGAGAGACCTGGTGAACAGCAAAACTGGCATTGATTCCTGCACCATTGATCTCTTTGCCCTGAACATAGAGCCTCCTTACAGATGGACCCATTCCCTTGGGACAAACTGCAATCACACTGATATTCTTCGGGAAATCAAGGCCCAACGACTGTAGATGTCCTAGTAGGAAGCCATGGGACAGCCCAAGGATGCTGTTTGGCTTCATGTGAGAAAATATTTTCTCATAGGTATCAGCCTGCAATAAAAAAACACAACTTCAGCACCCTTTAGTAACTTTCCACAAATGTCTGATTCATGACATTTGCATAAATAAAATAATTGCACATTAGAAATACACAAATATTGATTTCAGGCTAAAATACATTATCATATCAGACATAACAAAGAAAGAAATATAGAGTTCCTAAAATTATGTTAGTTTAAGGAAACATGGGAAGTGAATATTCCATCCAATACCAAAAAGAAAAATATCTACCTGTGCAGCATCTGAGATCAATACTAACAATAGGTCACTGGTTGAAACAGTTTCCCAGATGTCACCCAAAGTTCCACTCTCTTCTGTAAATCCAGCAGCGCGTGCCTCAGCAAAAGAACGGGATCCTTTCCTTAGACCGACCTGTATCAATCAACAATCCCAAAAGATCCGCTCTTAAAAAACTCCCCATTTATAAAGAGATAAATTGCTCCACATTTTAAAACAATAGCACACTTCTTACAACAACAAAATTCCGCATTTTTATTAGCTAGTTTGATTAAATGAGAGGACCGTTAATCTACACTTTTTCTAATAATGATAGTAGTTATTATGAACTAAAATGTTACAACAGAATATGATAAAATCATAGTTTTTTATTTTTTTTAACTTGAAAAACCCGAATGTCATAAGATAATGAGATATTATTTTTTAAATTGGCGTATAGAACTTGAGAATGTGTTCTAAAATGCGGAATGTGGTCCTGATGTGGTCGGAGGCTGCGGCTCAATGAGGGTGCATCACCCCAATGCGGTCAATAAATATAAGAAACTCAAAAAAATCTCAAAAAATAGGTTAATGTATGGAAAAAATATGGAGGTGATTTATGTGATGTTAGGTATTTAATTTATTCATTAACACCAATATTATCAGTTGTTGGATACTTTCAATCCCCTGATAGAAGTTCTTAGAAATAGAAAATAGAAACTAGAAACTTGAAACGAACTTTATAGAAGACATTAGAACTTAGAAGACATCATATTATCATAATTCATGAACATCCAAAAACCATAATCACAAATTCGTAATTGCAGACTTTAAAGTAACAAAGTCTAAAGCAAAAAGTTTCTGATATCTTCTCGGCCTTTGAAACCCTCAATATGTTGATGAATCTATGCTCAAACTTCTCCAAAACACCGCCCAAGCTAATTCCAATCCACAACCCAACAACCCCTAGAGCAAATCGACAATTTTTTGAAGAAAAATCTTCGCCAATTGTTTACCTCTTTGTTTGATCCATAAACAGCCACATTTATGGCTGTTCTGTGTTTGGGGGGCTTTAATATCCCCCAAAACCCTTTACCCCCCCTTTTCACATGTGTGTGTGTGTTGTGGGGGGGGGGGGGGGTGTGACAAAAATACCTATGCTCATATGCGCTATGCAGCTGCATATGCGGTGGGATACGGTGCATATGCGGGTGCATCCGAAAAAAGCGCATACCGCCCCTTGCGACACGTTTCGGGGTGCATACCGTAGCATGAGGCCACATATGATTTAAAACAATGCTTGAGTTGAGACTACAAGAGGTTTTAAGAACATGATTCAAGATCAATACATTCGTAATGGATATGAAATATTCTAGCCCAAAACAATTCATCATAAACTGTACCAGCCTCCTGCAATCCCAGTATAAACAGACACCATTGTATGCATAGACTGAAATCATGTAACAACTTGAAGAGAAGAATCAGCCATCAGAGCATCCAGAAAGAGAAGTCTCGAAGATGAATATTTTATAGTCCCATTCAAAAGCAAACCTTTCTCAAAGATGAATTTTTAATAGTCCCACCTAAAATAAACCTTTGTCAAAGCTGGTTGCTTCCAAATATAAAAAATCCCAAACTTCCACTCAGAGCAGGGCAAGGCTTCTTTAAGGAAACTATACTAGTAACCTTCTGTGTGTGTATTAATCCTTATACTTACTTAGTAACAATGGAAGTCATAACATGAAAAAAGGGCCAGTTCATTAATAACAGCTACAAAAGGAAAGCCACAAAGTAACAAACAAATTAACCAAGAACAGCTAACATAAAAATAAACAGTGAAATAATACATAAGGAATGCACCAGAAACTAACTTCCTAAGGCCACAGTCAGAAATCAGAAATTGGGATCAAGTGAATCATGCAACAAAAAAGGAATGCAATGCAAGAAAAGAGGAAAATGACAAGTGCCAATCCGACCTTCACAATGATATTAGATTGTGCTTCTGCTAAAGAATCCCTTAAATTTTGAGCCTGGGCAGGACCCTGCATCCATAAGGGAGGAACAAAAGAAGATTAATATTTTTTTTGCAGAGAGAGAGAGGTGACTCCCATCTCCCCCATACCCCATGACGAAATAAGAAACTAAATGCAAAAAGAATGGCCATGAAGAAGAGGTGCTATTTTGTCCTATTAGAATACCACAGACAAATATGAGAGGATGGAGCAACTATATATTAGTGGCATACAGATGATGTTCACCATCCTAAGACAGAAGAAACATCTTTTATTCAGTTGTCAAATACTTTGCAGATATTAACAATTTAGCATAACTTCTATTTATTCAACATAACTTCTATTTATTCACCCAAAAAAAAAAGCATAACTTCTATTGGCAACAGTTTGCAGACTTTGATATAACAGCAAAGCATTCAAGAGTATTTGGCAGTCATAGATTCATAGGTACAGTAAAAAAAAAATCCCTAGTTACCAATTTCTCTTCATGATCTAGCGCAACATTCAACAGTAGAAACTACAATGCAAACATACAACTGGGGGCTCAATAACAAAAGGAAAGTGAATGTCCACAAATCTATCATCCAGTCACTTATGCAACGATAAAAAAAGTTATGTTAATTAACATAACAAAATCAATAGCAAGCAAAATATGTAACAAATAAGGTGGTAATCCAATCACCTTAACACAATTGAACCAAAATACATGTCACACACCACCAAAAGAGCTAAGGCAATTCAAGGTTTTGAAACAAACATGGAGACAGTTTTCTGCACAAATCAAAAGATATGGGTATCTAAAAGACGCACTTATCACATCAACTTGAAATATCGACCAATGACTCATGAAATACGACTAGCAGAATAAACTAATCCTCCTAGAACTACCAGCAACAAGCCGGGCAATGAGTTCTGAAAGAGCACAAATTTCGACAATAAGAAACTGATGGCCAAATGCATGAAAAATGAAATCACAGGCATTTGATGGGGGTGAAAGCACATGTGTAATCCAGAAACATTGGCAACGCCCAATTTTTTCAAGCAACAATTCATATTTACTAAGTTACTGGGGTGGAGTAAATGAGAAAAGATATTAAATTTAATAGATAGAACCTAACTTTCAATTTCTAGAAAGATAAAAGAGTAATTTAACCCACATTCTTGTAATTTGAATTTCACACTCTGCACGCTCCTCCACACACAAACACACACACACACAGAAAGAGAGAGAGTCACCTGAGAACCCCAACCAATAACCCCGATCTGTTTAATACCCTTGAAAGCCTCAGGAAGCAAATGGAAAAGATCACGCCCACCTCTCACTATGTACTGAAAAAGACCCAAAAAAAACAAAAAACCGGAATCATTTACCAACAAAATAATCAATTATAAAAAACTATCAAAACATAAAAACTATAGAGAAGATCCAATCAAAAAGAGGAAGGCTTAGAAAGCACCTCATCGTGACCAGTAAGGGTGATCTTCTCTTTCTTAAACACTTTAGTATCAAAGTCCAAGGCCTTCTCCGGCTTAACAGCAGGCATGGACACCATTCTTGCGCCAATGGCCCCTTTCCCTGAGGCACTTGGGGATAAAACCAGCTGACGCCATGACCTAGAAATGGAAGAAGAAGAAGACGATAAAAACCCTAACCCCAATCTCGAACTCAGCTTTGGGGTTTTTACCCCATTAGAAGAAGATGAGGAGGTAGCTACAACAGGGGAGAGCGAAGCAGCCGCCATGGATGACTGTGCCTGAGACAACAGTGGGAAGAGGGGCTTGCAGTTAAGCACCAGTGAAGATTTTATAGTGGGATCACACGTGTATAGGATCCGATCACCCTATCAAACACGTACGAACATTATGGCGTCGCGATCCTTCAATTTTGTCACATACGTTCGCAAATGCGGTCCACCGCTTATCATACGTATTTAAAAAGTGGGTTTTTTTTCTTTCTATATGTTTTTTATTTAGAGATGAATGTGGCACCCAAAATTTCACCCCTAATAATTTCGAATTAAAAATATAGTGAAAATTATAAAAACCCCCCAAAACACACTATGTATTCAATTTACCCCCCTCTAACGTTTCCTTTCACTTTTTTCCTATTGACAACTTATCTTCACAAAAACCCCCTAACCAAAAAAAAACTAAAAATAAGTCTTTTTCACAGCCTTTTCTCTCTCTCTCTCTCTCTCTCTTCGGCAACGTAGATAATGTGCTCCGACATTACGAAAACTCTCTCCGGTAGTAGACCTTCTGGAGCCAGGGCACTCTGGCTGTTGATTACGTCGCTCCGGTTGTACAAAAACGCTCTCCGACGACAGACATTCACTCCCGCAGTACACTTTATGGAGCCACAGCACTTCGGCAGTGTGGTAGTTCGCTCCGGCAGTAGACGAATTTGCTCTGGCATTACATGATCTTGCTCTGGCAGTACACCTTTAAGAGACATTTCGCTCTGACACTCTATGAATGCGCTTCGACAGTAGGGTCAGTAGAGCCACAGCGCTCCGGCAGTGCATTAAGGCGCTCCGACAGGGTTTTCAGCGCTCCAGCGGTAGATGAAGACGCTCTAGTAGTACACCTTCTGGAGCCACAGTGCTCCGACAGTACCTATTCCGATCTGGCAATCATTACAAAGCGCTCCCACAGTGTTATTTTACGCTTCGACAATAAGCAACTTGGGACCGCCAGTTGAATTTTTTTTGTATGGGAAAGGCATTTCCGTCCAAAAAATAACAACTTTGTACCTTGGGGGGTTTTTGAGAGGAAATGTTGTTGTGGGGAAAAAAGTGAAAGGAAAGGTTGGCTGGGGTAACTTATGTAAATAGTACATTTTGGGGGGGTTTTTGTAATTTTCCCTAAATATATCTTAAAATAATTTATTCAAATTGCTTTTGGAATCTTTAGTCAGGGATGAGAGCATTTGTTTTTCTTATAAAGAGGTAATAATTACTAATAGCAATTAGATGTCAAATTGAATGGCTCGAACAATATCACGAAGTTCGAAAACATCATTTTTAACTAGTATGGACATACTCACGACCACTCAATTTGAAATTTAAAAAGATAAAAAGTAAATGGTATTTTTGTATACTTTTCTTTAGTTAATTCTTCACAAATCCAAGCTAGATTATTTTTTGAGCAGCAAACTCATGGATGTAAAATTAAAATTTTTATAAAGCGACTTAAAATGTGTTTCAAATCCTAAACTCATCACTAAGGTAAGTATTTGGAAGGGATCACATTCGAGTGGTGAAATGAGCGTGAGCACACGTGTTGAATAGCCTTTAAAATATTGACCAATGAGTCATGAAAAGAATCGTCTGGTAATCGGGATGTTGATCTTCATCATATCATTATTATCATCATCATCTTTATAGTCTTTTCTCAACTATTGGGGTCGGCTACATGAATTATGGTTCGTCAGTGTGTTTTATCAAAGGCCATACCTTCAATGAAACGATAAATCCCCATATCTTTTCCCACTACTTGTCTTTTGGAGGTACCCTTTGCTCTTTTTTAACCTTCCACTTGAACAAACAATAGTAATAGAGGGATTATTCATTCCAAACTATCACAAACACCAATAACAATGCGGGTTGAATAGGTAATTTCTTTTAAACCACATAGCTAATCTAAGCCTTTAGAATGTACCATAATTTCCTTTGAGCTAGAACATAAAGAGATCATCATCATCCATGGATTCTAATGAACCAAAAAGCATAATCTCCTAACTCTAGTTGGAGTAAGTGCTCAAGCTCGTTCACCAAGAAGGCGTTTGTCTTAGAACATGAGGGGGATTGGGGGGAGTCAAAAGAATGGAACAAATTTTATTCTGGGTTAAAAAGCACAAATCAAATATTTTCATTTTTGGGGAGACCATGCTTCCTCTTTCTAATACACGTTTGGCGAGATCTGTTTAGGGTAAAAAACAATTAGTTTGGTCTCAACACCTTGGGATGCTTATAGCATACCTGGATTTTGTGGGAGAAATCTCATTCAGTTAGATACAGTAGATTAAGACAGAACACTAAAAGAGTTCATTCTCAAAGGCATGAATGTCATGTTGAGGCCGCTTTGAATTTTTGCTGGGTCTAAAAAAGAATTATGGGCCAAATCAGCTCATAAAGAGAGGAGTTATGAGAGGAGTTGAAAGGGGTGTTCTCTAATTATGGGCTGCCCTAGTGTATTGGATGTTGTTTGAATGTCATCAAATGACTACTCAAAAGGAGTGGAGTTGGCTAAATAACATAGAATATGTCACCATGTCCAACCACTACATAGGCAAGCCACTGATGTCTAAAGGCAATAGGTTCCTCTAGTCCTAGAATTGGGAAGTGCATTTCATTGAAATTAACTATAAAGCCCTCCTAGAAAAAGAGCCCGGGCTTAATTGGTTAGCGCTTGACAATTTGCAATGCTACGTCCTAAGCTCAATTCCTACCAGTACTCTTACCAGTATGTCCTAAGCTCAATTCTTACCAGTACTCCTACTAGTACTTTCAGTACTCCTACCAGAACAGCTTCCTATGCTCTTTCCCACCATGTGCCCCAATAGAAACAAAATACAATACTCCTACTTTATAGAAAGGCCAAACAGAAGAAATATTGCCATTTTTCTTTTTGAGGCTAGTGTATATTTCATGTATAATATACAAGAAAGTGCTGATAATGTAAATGGTATATGAGTTGTATTCCTTTGTCATTGTATCACCATTATTTATACACCGTGGTTAAGGGTTTTTTTATTGATACTAGATAAAACGTTTTAGGGCTTTTAAGACAAGGGTAAATCAAATAAATTGGATAAATCATGTTCCTTTATGGATTAAAAGGGAATGGGTGAGGGAAACTAAAGGATAAAGGTTCAAGATCTTTTCTTCTATCATGATGACTAATTTAAAGAACGATAGACTTTTTTTTATCTCGCAGATCAACCATCTAAATTGAATCCTAAACAAAATGGCAAACCTACCTCTGACTCCAATATATAATAGGGGAACCTACTCCTTCAATTAAACACACCTTTCAAAAGCCTCTTTCTCTTTTCTTTCATAGAAAATGGATTGGTATTGCTCAATAGAGAATAGCAGTGTTTGAAAACAAGGATGAGTGGGGTGGATTATCCACACCACATCGGTGATCAAGATCCTCAAGGATTGGTCTGAATCATGGTCCAAAATTTTTTTTTTTTTAAAAAAAATAGGGGTTATGGGGTAGGGGGTGGGTTTAGGGGGACTAAAAAAATGGGTGGTAGTGAGGGAGCAAGCATTCATTTTCAATACTGATTAAGTTTTTGATTCCCAATTTGGATCAGTAATTCTAATCTAGATCAATCACCGAGTATTCAAACGTTGGAGAAGAGAGAGCTTAAGAGTGGTTGTGTTTACTAAAATATTGGTGCCCTACAAGAAAATAATACATCAATGAAGTTAACATTGGGAAAAAAAGGTGAAGGATTGGTGCTCCAAATGCGCTTCACCCATTGTTCGCAAAAGCGAACCGGAACGGTTAAAATATGAAAAGATGATTTAAATAAAACACATTCAAATGAAGTTGAAAATTAATGAAAAAAATGGATTTTAACCCATTTTATAATTTCCAATGGCTTTTTTTAAAATTTTCTAAAAAAGATAGAAAAATATAAGAGTGAGTATTAATGACCAAAACAATTTTTAATCTTTACCATAATGTAAAGAATGTTTAAAAATGCATTACAAATCAAATTCCTTATTTTTTAGAATTTATATACATTTTTTTATGTTTTTATTTTTTTATTTTTAAATACCAGTTGATCACCCTAATTGCCCAAAACCGAAACTGATCTAGCCGGGCAGTTAGTAGTTAGATCGGGCGATTTTGCGAACAATGGCTTCATCCAAGCTTGAGTCATGAAACAATGTTTTCGTGACACAAGTACAGGACAATGCAGGAAGCTGCATGATATGAGCATGGCGAGAAAACCTGATCGTGCCCCACTTTTAAATGGCACCTCATTGCTTGGGTACAAGTGAGGAAAGGGACACAGGTTAGAGAGAATGCGTGCACTCAATCCTCCCAATGAGTGTTTCAATAATAGGATAGGTTGGCAAATTGACTCTTTGCAAATTTGGTTCAGCAAATTCGATCGATTCTTCAATGTGAAAATCGGTTCCAAAATAGTTTTATAATTTTAATTTGAAAACATAAAATAATAAAAACTAATAATTGGGGTCTCAAATGTACTTTTCTGGAATTTTTTGTTTTATTCAACCCTTTTTTTTTAAAGAGAAAAGTTTATATAGAACTGAGACTCTAAACAATCAAATTAGACCACAAAACTTTCACTAAAAGAGGTCATTTTGATGCCCAAATATTCTCAAATTGATCATGTTGACATCAAAATGTATGGACATGAGAAACAAAAATGGATTTCAAGTTTTGAAAATAGCATATTTTGTAATGCATTTTTGGATCGTCAATTTTCAAGATTTTTAAGTTTTCATAAATCTATCGATCTAAACTATTTATAAAGCTTTAAACTTTATAAATAAAGATGAAACCACAAAGATTTCTAGTATTGAAATCTTTTTAATCTATCACAAAGATTTCCAGTATTGAAACCATATTTCTCGTTATGATTTGAAGGTAGGCTCTAATTTGATTGTTTAGAGCCTAGGCTCTATACAAACCATACCTTTTTTTAAAACTAATACATATTAATTCATTACTTTCCAAAGAAGGAATTTTTTTAGAGGGAGAAATCTTTTTTTTAAGAGCAGTTCCTTGTACATGTTCCTTGCTCCTATATTTTGAGGGTCGTTTATTAGAGATTTCAAGGAAGAAAGCTAAATATTGGAGACCAGCCTCTCCCTCTCTATAAAACAAGTTTTAAGGCCATGAGAGAACCAACTAAGAAAGTTGTTCCTGATCATTCTGGAGAAACCTTGGTACTTTTGCAATATACATTCCAACGATATTACTATCAAAATCTGGTATTTTTGGGGAATTCATTTCTATTTTCTTCAACATTGATATCATAGCAATGTTATCGTTGACGATCTTAGTGCTGTAAATTTCATTCTTTTTATTCTAAACTTGCAATATTCTTTCATTGTTTTTGTATTATTTGCTTATCTGCTGTTATCTTTTTTGGAAGGATAACTTTATATGCTCATCATTGAATTTTCCTCTTAATTATCTCCCTCTGTGATAGATATTAGCATCATAACCGGCAATTTCACTGCATTTTGGTTTTGTCCTTCCCCCAATATTTCACTACATTTTGCTTTTGACATTTATCCAATATTCCATTGTTCATTGCTCAAATTATATTCTCTTGGGCTTCAGCGGTAGTACTATTGAATCCATGATGAAATCTCAACTCCATTCTCACAAAAAAGGTAGGGCCCAAATCCCCGCCAACTAACCCTTTAATTTACCCGAATGAAAAAATATTATATTGTCTCACGTTCTCTTGACTAAAGATCTAAGTATTATATTCCATCGTTCTTTGCTCAGCTTACATTGTCTCACGTTATTCTTACTACTAAGATGGGAGTATTTTTTGATAAGCCAATTTCGTCGTACCATGCAAATTATCAAACCTCACTGTCTCTTTATTTTAACTTCTTTAAAACCATAGAATTCTTTCGGTTTGACGTGAAGACATCTTAGGCAAGTTAAAACAACCATCAAAACTACTCAATATTTATTTTCTTTTTAGGTAGGAATCGAACTTGAGATACAACGCTACTAAACATCAACGGTTAACAAAGAGAAAGGGAGACCAATATCCATATTCAAGGCGTTCTCTATCTACCCCCTTTGTATACAATGGTTTCTTTTTTCTTTATCGTCACACAACTAGGACTAGCAATGGGCCAGGTAGCCTGGCCCCGTTCGGTCGGCCTAGCCCTAAAAATGTAGGGCCTGGGCCACATTGTGTGGCTTGAGGGATGGGCTAGGGCTGGGCCGAAAGAAAGACTAATGCGATCTTGGCAGAGAATATACTTTTTTATTTTTCTTCTTTTTTTTTGGCAAATATCACCTACAAGTAGTCTTATTACAATAATTATTGCTTCAAAGAAAATAAAACTAACAAATCCAAGATCTTAACAACTTGATGTCATTGAAACAACTATGCACTATGTTCGAGAATAAAAGATAAGATTGTAAGAAATAAAAGGAATAGTGCCGGAGATTACCTCCACCCCACACCGAGTTACCACCATTCGATGGCGTGGGATCAATGGTCTAGCTTCAATCTCGAACTGGGAAAGCAAATTGCGGCCAAGCCATACCTATGAAACATGAACCCCTTTGATCCCAAACTCAAACCTAGGTGAATTCCCTTAGCAACCTAGTTTGAGAGAGATGGATTCTCTTTTTACTAAACCCTAAAATCCTTAGCCATAAATCCATATTTGAGAGATATGAGAGAAAAGAACTCCATAACCTAAACCCTTAGATTTTTTCACAATGTGGGATAGAGAGATGGATCAAACATGAGAGATAAACTTTCTCAAGAGAGAGATAAAAAGATAAAGTGTAGAGATTTTAGGTAGAGACAATCCATTTTTTATAGGTTTGAACAAGATTAGGGTTTCTTAGAGTTTTTCTTGGCTTGCCTCTTTTTTTGAGATTGAACATAGATCATCGATCAATGGTGACTTGTGGGGTGAGAGATCTGAGGCATATATTTCATAGATGGGCCATCAACATTATGGAAGGTGCATAAATCCTTATCCCCCTTTCCTAAAACATTTTTCCATCAATATAAAATAATTTAAATTAAATATTATGCATTCCATAAGTTAGCACATCTCTACATATTTTTCATAAAATCTATCAAAAATATATCAAGTCAATATCTACTTCCATATTAAGTCAATATATGGTCAATACATACTCATATCTTTATTTGACCACATGTCATAATATAATATTACCAAACTTGAAATAACTTGATATAAAAAAAAAAACATCAAAGAGGTGGGGCGTGCCACCCATGTGTGACACATGTGGTTGGGCTCATGTGCACAATGGGCCGTCATGATATTTTTATACCCTTTTAAAAATTAATAAATAATTTATAAAATATTATTTAAATTTTATACTTATATAAAATCAATAATTTTATCTTTATAAGTTCAAAAATTATAAATAAAATATCAAAAGACTCATAAAAATTCAAATAATAATTCTAAAATAATTTCTATCATAAAACAAATATAATTAAATTAATATGATGGGAAATGAATCCATATAGTTTAGGAATTGAATTAATAATCATGAGGCACTCCACCTTCAACTGTGAACTACAGACCACACTTGCTTTATCAGACTGACCCAGTGTTTTTCATAACCCACAGTCTAAGCAGGGGCTTATTAGCGGGTCACCAAAGTCTGGCCGATGACGCAAGGGATCGTAATCCCAGTATGTGGATTTCAAGTCCTCCCCTAGAGACAAGTCAAGGTCACCAAGACCTTATGCGACCATAGCTCAATGGCGCATATGGGTATCTCTTATACATGAAATGGCGTATAGGGGTATCTCTCATATATGCATACGCTTCACCCTAGAAGGTGGATTTCTAACTTTCCCGAACGATCTATCGATATGCATGTCATGTGATGGTACATGGATGAAGTTTTGGCCCCTATCTCTGTAGGCTACCATCACACACAAGGGTTACACAGTCCCTTGGCTCACTCATTCAAGCATGTTCTCCGACCTCATCAAGGGCTAACCCATAAACCCTCATCTGTTTGTTCTTCATGCCCAGGTAACATGGGTTTTTTCCAACCGACTGACCTAGATCGTCAAGCACAGATCGGTATCAACAAACCATCGTTTGCTTAGTATGGTCCACAAGGGACCATACTCATACTGAGTTCATGTTCAACTATATCATTTTATTTTACAAGCACTCATAAAGCCTTTAAAGGCCACATAAACCCAACATGGGCTACCAAGGCTCGAGGGCCAGGCTAGACCGAGCTAGTACAGGACCACAATTGGGCTGGTCCGACCCTCTTCTTTCTTTGTTTTTTTTTTCTTTTTCTTTTTTTTGGCATGACCCTCATGAGCCTAGGGCCGGGCTTGGGCCACAGCTTCTTTCGCCTGGTCCCCGGCTAGGGCAGATCTAGTCTAGGCCGAGCCAGGGCAGATCTAGTCTAGGCCAGGTGAGGGTAGATCAGCTCAGGCCCAACCTGTTCCTAAGCCTACACATAAAGTAACCCCCAATTTACAATTATTTTAGGCTCTTCCAAGACTTAATTTGCGGTTATTTATCAATTAAATTTGTTGTTATTTTGAGGGCATTTCGAGGCACACTTTTGTGTTATTTGCCCCTCAAGGTTGCTGTTGTTTTTTGAGTCACTTCTACTTCACTTCGGCTGCATTCCAACCTTGGAGTTTGTTATTGTTTTGTGAGCCAATATCGGCCTCAATTTGTTGTTGTTCAATTTTGAAACTAGTTGTTTTCCTTTGGCCAAGTCTAGCCTCGATTTGGTGTCATTCTACCAGTAAATTTATCATTACTCGGTAACCTATTGATTCGACTAAAGCCGTCAATCCTTTCCAGGCACAAATCTAATTTAAAATTGTGATTTATTTCTATTGCTTACGTTGATATATTTGATGTACAAATCTAGCCAACTTAACCTACACGAATAAAATGACATTTAAACTAGCGATGACATACCTACCAAAACTAGAGAAACTAAATGGAACTAATTTCTCAGTGTGGAAGAGCAAAATAGGTGACATTTTCTTATAATATAGAGTAGATTATGTTCTAGATTCAAAACTACTACGTCTAGAGGCTAATGCTAATAATCGAGCTAGAAGGTTATCAGAAGAATAGTTAGAAGATGACAAAATAGTTAAGACTACAATGTTCAGTTTCATGAAAGATGCCTTCATTAGGGCTTTTAAACTGTCCCACAGCTTGAAGCATGGTGGGTGCCCCATTTGAGCAGAGTATGGGAGCATTTCTAGGACCCATTTATAACATCTGTAGAAAACTAAAACCCTTATATGATGAAGGAAATAGACTCTTGATAACCTGTTTTGATTGCTTTGAACCAATGTGCCGAGGGCATCACCATGTTAAATCTTCCCATGTACCTCAGCTTTGAAGTTGAGTAATAATGAGGTAGAAGTCAAATGAGCTCCACTTTTCAAAGTTTTTCTTCACAAACTGCTAAGAAAATAATGAGACTAATAATAATAAGAGTAATGATCCTATAGGACCCTCCCCCACTTATATGTGTAGGACCCTAAAGGATCACCATTATAGTTGGCATGGATCTCAATAAAAGTTATCACATGCATGTGGGACTTGACTTTTCTATAGATCCATACCAAATTTAATGGTAATCCTTTGAGGTCCTACACACATGGATGGGGGAGGGTCCTATAGGATCATTTCTAGAATGATCATTTATAGAATAATCATGATGATGAAAATAATAATAATAACAATAACAACAACAACAGTAATAACAACAACAATAAGAATAATAATAATAGTAATAGTAATAGTAATAATAATAATAAAGTAATAATAATAATAATAATAATAATAATAATAGTAATAATAATAATAATAATAATAATAATAATAATAATAATAATAGTAATAATAGTAATAATAATAATAGTAATAATAATAATAATAATAATAATAATAATAATAATAATAATAATAATAATAACAACAATAATAACAATAATAACAATGATAATAACAATAATAACAATGATAATAACAATAATAACAATGATAATAACAATAATAACAATGATAATAACAATAATAACAATAATGATAATAATAATACTAATAGTAATAATAATAACAATAACAATAACAATGACAATGATGATAAGTATTAGGAAAAGAAAGAAATATTAAAATTTCAAAAAAGTAGGCTGATAGGACATGTTTTTACTATAAGAAAACCAAGTACATCAAGGCTAATTGACTAAAGCTGAAAAATAAAAGTAGGGACTAGAATAATAACAATACCCAGAATAATATTGATCAAAATAAGAAAAATGATTTTATTTTTATAATATCATAATCAATGGTTATTGATCGTGATTTGAGGAATTGGTGGATACACTCAGCTGCCTGATATGTTCTAGGACCAAGGATGGATTTCAGAGTTGAGGGAGATTGCAGCTAGTAACCAACGAATTTATATGGGAATGACACCTATTTTAATATAGTTGTAAAAAAAAATAATAATAATAATAATAATAATAATACTCCTGCTTACTAATACTTTGTATGCATTCAATATGCGGTGCAATTTGATTTTTCTTCTTAGGCATTTATATATGATACTAAGTTGACAATTAGTACCGATTCAATATTAGTGAAGATTCCTCTTATTATAGTCATATGGATGTTTCCTTTGATGGTTAAATTTATTTGGATCGTGCATATTTATGGTGTTTAAGATTGAGATATATAAATAAAATAGAATGAATAAAATGGTAAAAAAGCGGCTTACTCCCCAATTTAGGAGAAATTATTTTTAAAAAATGTGAGCCATGTCTTTCAGGTGAATCAACTAAAAAAGACTTTCCTTAAAGGAAGAAGGTTTAATGAACTTCTTAACTTTGATATATGTGAGCCATAACATGTAAAAAACACATTAATTAGTAGAAAAACAAATGTTTTAGAAACACTTAAAGAATATATATAGAATATAGATGACCATTATTGTTATAGATATGTATACCTAATCAATTGAAAATTAAATGCATTAGTAAAATTTAAAGAATATAAAGCTTAGATAGAAATCAACTAGGGAGACATATCAAAATTCTTGGACTAGAATGCAAAGGTAAATATTGTTCTGCCTTATTTAACTCAATTTTGTAAGGAGCATAGTGTAATTCACCAAACCACTACAACATCTGAAAGTAAAATTAGAACTCTAATAAAAATGGTTAGGTCTATGATGAGCTATTCAGATTTATCATCTGATTTTGGAGTGAGGCTCTCAACAAAATATATATTATTAACCGTATTCCAAACTAAAGCCATAGGCCTAACACCTTATGAATTATGTATTAGTAGAAAGCCAGACCTTAGTATATTAAAGGTTTAGCGCTCTTGAGCACATGTACTTATACCACCATAAAATAGAGATAAATCACAAAATAAAACAATCAAATGTTGTCTTATAGGGCTAAAAAATTCTAAGGAGCTACAAATTTTATAACCATGATACTACATCTTTAGTAGAGGCCGCAATGCCCATTACTTAGAAAATATAGATGATGAATGTACTTTAGGTAAACATATTTCCATATGTGAAATTGATAAAGATAAGGGTCTCGAAGACTTTATTACTCAATCTCCCTCTATAATTGTTGGGCATAGTTCCCTTAAAACTAATATACTAGATAAACGCAAAAGAACTGCAACGCCGCCTACCACTTTAGATGAATTTTATGTGTTTATGAATAAAGATAGCTATTTTCCAATGCGTGAGGATACAATAGATGAACCTCAAAGCTACATTGAAGCTACTAGTTCACATGACTTAGCTAAGTGCATTCAAACTATGGATAATGATCCCATTAAAACAAATTAAGTCTGGGAGTTAGTTGATCTTCCTGTGGATAGAGAAGTCATTGGTTGCAAATGGGTCCTAAAGAAAAAAAAAAAAATTTAATAGAAATTGATCCATAAAAAAAATATAAAGTTAGATTGGTAATTAAAGAGTTACTAGAAAGAAAGGTATAGATTATGCAGAGACCTACTATCTAGTAGCCGAATTTTACATTGAGTAGGATCATTTGTATATTCCAAGGTTTTTCAAAAAATAGATCAATGAACTAGATCGGCTACCCCAAAAACCATGTTGGATCGGTGGATCGACAATCCGGATCGAAGAATTGGCTGGTCTGAGCAAAAAAATTTCAAAAAAGCTACAATTTCTAAAAAAATCTAGTTTTTTAAGTTTCTAAAGAAACTAGTGACAATTGCATTATAGTTGTTAATTATTGTATCAGAAGTGTGTAAGTACTGATAATCTGTCTTATGTTGAGTGTTTGTTGTCTATTAAGTTCATTAATAAAATTTAAAATGCAACTCATAGCAATAAAATGAATATCTAACTCTCTCTTTTTTGTAATAACTTAAGAGTTTTTACTTTAGTAGAATACGTTATTAGTAGAGAGATAGATAGAGAGAGAAAAAGAGAAAAAATTCATGGAATTTTAAGTGAGTTGGCCATGTTTGATGCGGCCGACCAAGTACAACACCTGCTAGGAGGTGCGAGGTAGTTTAATTACAAAAACTGAAAAGGGCAAAAGGTAGACCAAAAGGATGTGGCTAGAAGTTGTCCGAAAGATAAGGGACTTATGACCTCTTTAAAGATATAACATTTAATAGAGCAAAATGGAAAACCAGGTTTATGTAGTCGACCCCAATTAATTGGAAAAAAGCTAAAATGATTATGACAATAATTATTTATAAAGAGAGATTTAATAGAATTGATTATTGGTAGAGAGAGATTGAGACTAGGAGGGGGAAAGGGAGAGGTGAGGTGGACGTGGAGAGAGAGAAACCCATAGTCATTGATAGAGATAGAGATTAGAAAGAGATCCACCACGAATTGATCAGTATGTAATACTATGTAATGAACATTAAGAGAGAGAGTGGGCATAATGTCATGTCCCACATTGGACATGAGAGACATGAACGTTGAGAGCCACGGAGGGATGGATGCCAAGAACGAGAGAGAGAGAGAAGTGGTAGTAGTATTTGACGCCCAAACAAATGTCTCATTTTTGACATTTCAATAGCATGATGGCTTATAAAAAGGCTAGCTTCCCCCAATGGATTGCAAATATTGGTATCGTAATAATGCTGACCTATGTATGCACAATAGTTGACTAATGAGTCCAGGGGGTTGGGCCCACTCTTTTTTTTTTTTTTGGGTAAATTTTGCAATTTTCAAAAAAAATTTAAAAAAATTTATCTTTCAAAAAATTCAAAATTGGCTCGATACTTATAGAACTGGCTAAATACTGCCAGAACTGGTACAGACCGGTTTGGACCTACCGATTTGATAGGGGACATGGACGGATCTCGATATATTATGGAATCCATAATGGTTAGGACGATTTCTGATCCGGATCGGGTGATTCCGAATACAGAATTAAAGGAAGTCATATGGATCAAACATTCAGAAAGATATGCAATTAAATGCTAAGAAAGCAAAGTATACAACCTTAATAAACCTTTATATGGTCTGAAACAATTTCTGGGCAATAGTACTTAATGCAATAACTAAAATTAGTTATATAGCTAATAGATTAGACCATTGTGTATATATTTGGAACAGTGGGAGCAATTTTTTTATCTTATTTGTGTATGTAGATAATATTTTGTTAGTTGTTAATCAGGGATAAGCCTCTTGTGCAATATGCATTAAAATAACAAGAGGTTGGAGCTTGAGACACAATAAAATTATTTCTAGAGAGTATTTTAAAGAGATTTAAGACAAAAAATTGTAGATACACCGATTGATAAAAGCTTGAAATTATAAAAAATATATGTCCATCAAATGATAGTGACAAATCTGATACAAAAATAATTCCATATGCTCAAGCTATTGGGTGTATAATGTACATTATGTTAGACATGATTTGAGTCATGCATTTGGTCTTCTAAATAGATTGCAGAGTAAACCTAGATGGTTTATTGGCAAGCTGTTAAAAAGATACTTAAGTATATTCATAACACTAAAAAGTACAAATTGTGCTTCCAAATTGATAATATTTATGTTATTAGGTACTTTGTTGCTGATTTTACAAGAGACCCAAGTGATCGAAAATCAACATTATGACATGTATTTCTCTTTGGAGGTGGATGTGTTTCTTGATCAAATAAGTAATAAGGTTATGTATCTCAATATATTATGGAAGCTGAGTATGTTGATTGTAGCATTGTTACTACTTATGACGTCTGAGGGATGCTTCCTAAAGGATTTGAAGTTGTATATAACCAACATACTAGGTTTTTTTTTTTTTTTGTGACAATAAGGTTGCCATCTCATTAATTAGCTCTAAAAGTAAGTACATTAAAATTGATTATCATCATACTTATAATATTATTGAAAAGAATGAAGTATATTATAAGTTATTTACATTCATTTGATATAATTGCACACCACTTGACAAAATGATTAAGTGTTGCGTGTAAGATTGATAGGACTTAAGAATATCTAAGTGAGAAACTCCTAAAGTGATATTTTTGAAGTTTTGGTCATGAGAGGAAATACTGCCAATAGCATGAAAAACCCCATGATTGAACTAACATGAAAAGCTTCATGATGAGAATATACATGTGAACAATAAATCCTCTAAGTAGCAATAGACCTTATGGTACATTCAACCATTATGGACAAACGAGAGATGTTGGTACATGTGTGGCTATGGTGTCTCACATGTACATTTGTAGAATATTTTATTTTGTTAAACCAATTTTAAAAAATAATATATGAATTAATTAGTTTTAAAAGGAGGAACTTTTTTGAGAGAGAATTTTTTTTTTTTTTTTTTTTTCACAGCAGCTCTTTGTACACGTTCCTTACTCCAAAATTTTGAGGGTCACTTCTTAAATATTTCATTAATGAAAATTGAAAGTTGGAGAACAACCTTTCTTCTCCATATAATAAGAATTTTAGGGTCATGAGAGACCCAATTAAAAAAGTTGTTCTTGATCATTCAAAAGCTTAGTCTCTCTATGATATACAATTGGACGACATTTCCATTAAATTTTGGGATTTTTTGGAGTTCTTCATTTTCCTTTTTTTCCAATACAAGTGGTTCAAAAAAATTTTAATTAAAATTTTAATTTAAAAAATAAAACAAATAAAATGGAACCCATGTGATTAAGGAGATCCAGATCACCTAGGTCTTAGGGGTGGCAATGCCAGGTTCCTTGACCAGGCTATCCTCAGGCCTAGCCTGACTCTAGTTCCCATAGGGGCGGCCTTGACTGGGCCAAAAAGGCCTTAGCACAACGTCGCCCCTAGCCTTAACATGCAGGGATGATCCAGGCCAAATATAATTTTAAAAAAAGAAAAATTAAAGAAAAAGAGGCCCAGTTGAACCGAGCCAGCCTTGGACCGGGCTTAGCCCAACCCAGCCCAGCCTCTCATTGAGCCACGGTTACCAGGCCCTGGCCCTGCCCTCGAGCCACATTTCATGGCTCAGGCCCAACTTTTTAACGGCCCTGGCGGCCGAGAAGGCCCGGTTACGCGACTCATTGCCACCCCTTCCGGGTCCGTTTCTTCAGCACAATCAAGCTAGTCCATAGTTGCCTGTGTAATCCACGTCATTACAGTAGACGTCCGACCATACCTGAGCCCATCCACCGTAAAATAAGCGGCGAATCGCCATGGTTGTGCTTTTAAACCCATCTCACTTCCCTCTGTGTTCACTCTGCCCTCTCTCCGTTAGTAAACGTGCGCGAATCCCTTCCCTCTTCGCAACCAATCTCTCTGTTACTTCGATGGCGTCTTCTCAGCGAAAGGTGAGCTAGTTCTTTCATATTCATGAGTCGCGCATCCTGAAAATTAGGTTTTACAATTTTTCTCGATGATTTTTTAATGTGGATGATTCATGGTTGTTTTTCCATCATTATTTGTGCAAACTAGGGTGTCTGTTTTCTCTCTTCATGGATAGGTGATGCTCTAGTGATTTTGGGATCCGGTTCCATTTCTTTCGACATTTTTTTTATTTGGAGTTTCTTACTTAAATTAGGGTTATTGATGATTTTTGATTAGCATGATCATAGGTAATGGTTCCAATTGCGAATGGCACAGAGGAGATGGAGGCGGTTATCATTGTAGATGTTTTGAGGAGAGCTGGGTCTGATGTGGTCGTTGCTTCTGTTGAGAAGGAGCTTCAGATTGAGGCATCTCGCAAAGTCAAGATTGTTGCGGATGCTTTTGTCTCTGATTGTACCGAAAATTCTTTCGATCTCATCGCCTTACCTGTACGATTAGTTGACAAATCACATGCCTTGTTACAAATTGTTCACATTCATGTTGACTTTTTTTCTTGGAATATCTGCAATTGTGGTAGAAATTGTTTTATTGCTTTGTCATTAAATTAATGCCTCTTTTGCTGGCTTTCGTGTACAAGCATATCTGTCAATGTTCTAGGAAGGAGTATAAGTATATGCAAATTGGACTGCGGTAGTTGAACACTAATTAAACTATACATTGTTCATCTCTGCATCGTGCTATGAATCTTTGTGCGTTCCATGGATCGGTTTGAGAAAATTGCTTTTTTGAACCGTTTCGTTTCAGGGAGGAATGCCAGGTGCTAGTTCACTTCGTGATTGCCAAGCTTTAGAAAGTATTGTTAAGAAACATGCAGCTGAAGGGAGGCTTTATGGTGCTATTTGTGCTGCCCCAGCTGTAGCACTTGACTCATGGGGTTTACTGAAGGGATTGAAAGTAAGTTCCTAAATAAGACAGGGAAAATTGCATAAAACTCCAGGATTTTCTAAGCAATTTACCCCCAACCTAACTTTTCCTAGCATCTTTTTCCCCAAAACCATGTTTTCTAGCGAATACCGCCAACTCAAAAATAAGAAAAAAAAAGAAGAAGACTAAAATACCCCTCGTTTGGAAATGAGACTTGATCCGGCACTTCACCATGGCGGTCCGGAAGAATGGATGGGTCCGACAATATACAACCACGGTCCGGCGTTTCCTTTTATTGGGATCCGAAAATGATTTGTTATGCACATGAAGGGTATTTTCATCAAAAAAAAAGAACAAACGATCCAATCACTTCGACATATAATTCCGGAGAAATTTTTTGGATACATAGAATCCGCAGTCTCCTTCTTTGTGATCTAAATGATCAAGCAATTAGGAATAAATCTCTTGAAATTCAAGAAATGAAGAAAAAGATACCTCAACGGTTATACAGATTAACTACCGATTTGGATCGTTTGTCCCATATGTGCAAATAGAATTCGGCATATCTTTACCCGGAGTGGAGCATAAACCTAAAAGACAAGATTGAAGAGGCCCATTCAAGAACAAGAAAACTACACTGTGATTTTGATCTCGATGAAAGAATACTGAACTTTTTGTATTTGCTATAAAACTTGATTTTTGGAAAAATATGCTAATAAAAATTAGGGTGGGGTAAAGTGCCTAGAAAGTCTACTTTTGGGGGTTTTATGCAATTTTCCCAATAAGATAACCCAATTTTTTGTATTTGTTATTCAGTGATCAGGATTTGAAGTATTCATTTCCCTTATTTAGTTGCTGAATAGAAATTTGATATTCTCAGTTCTAGTGGCATTTATGGTTTAGAACTGGTTGATGCGGAAGTTGTGATATTATTGTATTCTGGATATGTAATTTGTGCAGGCAACCTGTCATCCTTCATTTATGGATAAGTTATCAACTGCAGTGCCAGTTAAATCAAGGGTTCAGCAAGATGGGCGGGTAGTTACAAGTCGTGGACCAGGCACTGCAATGGAGTTCTCTTTACTCTTGGTGGAGCAGTTGTATGGCAAAGAAAAAGCTGAAGAAGTAGCAGACCCAATGGTTTGTTGATCTCTTATTTGATCATTCTGTTGCACATGTTATAGGCATGAATGATACTGCACATCATGTGACGACTGGCCATAGAATGCACTTGATCAGGGAAATAATTACATTCTTATCATTGAAATTGCAAGGCCCTATGCTAGGTTGTTTCTTAGTTAATTGTCAATGGTGAGCTCTCTTTTGCTTGATGGGAATGGCACATAGCACTCAGACGATTGGTTGTCTCTCTTTTCTTCTCAATCTAGAGAAGAAAATCATGGTCTGATGTTGCATGTATTGAAGAGTTAGACGGGTAGGGGCCTGTATTCCCCACTGATATACCCAAAAAAAAAAAGAGAGTAGACTTTATCTGTTTCTAGTATCATGCTAAAATATTTTGAACTATTTTTCTATAATGAAGGTTGCTACTGCCTACTGGTCATCTACTGAATCAGGTTATGTACCGAAGTTGGTGGGAGTAGGAAATATTTTGCGGTTTGGTTTATTGGAAAGTCTCTACTTCTATTTAGGATTTTCCACTCTTTTCTCTCACTATTCTATTAGAGAAGAAAGGTTTTAAGAATATATAGAAATGGCTGTCAAGACAAATGAGTACAATCTTGGACATGGAGCATCGATTACTGGGAATGATTCCTTGGGCCTTGATCTGGATCCTGAATGGGTGAATTATATCTTCCAAACCATTGAAGAACATGCAAAATTGGTGGGCGCAGAATTATTTAGTAAAGAGCTTGATGTAATTGTGCACAGAGTTAAAAAGTGCATGGCCCTTGCATGGGCTTAGTCTTTCTTGTTTTTATTTAGCAATTTTCTTAGTTGCATATGCAACACAATGCGCTCCTTTATGCTCATCAATTTGCTATAAGAGCAAGTTTGGGAGGCTGGATTTAGGAATGACATCTATATAGTGTTGTATGTCTGCCATAGGAGCCTCTGGGGTGAGCTCACTAAATGGCTCCAATAGGGGTTGAACCTCTTGTGGAATTGGTTGAGTCTCTGCTCCATCCTTTGCCACAATGAGAAATAATAATCATCCACGACTTCCATTATCATCATTCACAACTTCCTGCCTGTTGTGCGCACTGATTGAATTAGGATTTCCCTTGTGTCCCTCATTACTTTCTCACCCTGATTGACTCTTTCCTCAAAGTCATCTTAACCCTAGGACAACATCTAACACACTAACGAGGACTATATTATCCAATAGGAAGTCTAAGGGACTTAAAAGCAAAAGGTTAGCACCTTAACGACCTAATGAATGCTTTAAAACTCAAGGATATACCCTAAAAAGCTCAAAAAATAGACATCTAGCTCAAAAAATAGACATCTAGCTGTAGGACAGAACTTTCTCTTGTATCAAATTGATGTAATCTAAGATCAACAACTAATGTATGATTCCAAGGCCCTAAAACACATTTGGTGAACAATTTAAATTCTAATAATGCTGGATATCTAAAATTTTAGTAGACAATCGTCCGTAAAACTATGCTGAATCAACATGCAATCAAAGTTTTATTGCTTTGATGCCTTGGTGATGAGATCTCAAGGCCACAATGGATTGAAATCTATCGCTAAAGAAAATCAGCTTGAAGAAAATTGATTCCAGTCAAATTTTAGGGTAATCTACAGCTTAGAGAGATGGCTTAGAATAGCTTTCAATCAATTTCCGAGGGTCTCCCTTAGCTTTTTTGAGGAAAAGGGTCTCCCACAACTTAATTATAAGGTTTTGAGATAATATTCTACAATAATTAGTGTTTTGAATTTAGAGGGGAATTAGGCATTGGGCTTTGTAAGGGATTTTATATTGGTTGATTTTGAGGACTTGTGGTTTTCTTTGTACGGGTTTCATGGTTTTTTGAGGAAAAGAAAGGAGAAAAGAGAGGAGAAAAGATTAAGAGACAAAGGGAGAGAGAAAATAACATGGAGGAGAGGAGTTGAAATAAGATATTAAGGAGGGACATGAGAAGAGAGGAAAAGAAAAAAATAGGGAGGGGAAAGATAAGAAAGGAGCAGAAACGAGGAGGAGGTGACTAATAAGAACTTAAGGAGAGAAAAGCGAAGAAGGAGAAAGCAAAGCAGAACATAAGAAGAGTTGAAGAATACCTCACGAGGGAGGGATTTCAAGAGGTGCTACGAAGCTTTCTCTATGGCTTTCAATCAAAGGAATCAAGAAAGCATTCCTAGTCTTTTTTTTCTTCTGACGTTTTTTTCATGACAATCACTGAGCGGTTGGACACCTTTCTTTCCATTTTGCTAGTTTTCAAAACCTTACTGAACTTGCCAAATATTTCAAAGAACCAACTACCAAGCAGTTTACATGGATACCAACACGTGTGTTGGTCTAGTATGTATCTGATAGTTAAGTGCGTAAGGGAAAAGGGTCGTACGTCCTGATATATCCATACAATACTTTAGCTTTTAAGTGTTGTCATTATATATTAAATTTTCCACATCTGTAATGTCTTATACCTGTGGCTTGTGTGGTAAAGCGTTCTTAACTTTAAAGAGCGCAATGTCATGGGTTCAAACCATAGTTATTGGAAATGCCTGAGACTCCAAATCTTTTTAGAAAATAAAATTGTGGAATCGCAATTGGCTAGAAGATTCATGTTTTCGGAATTGATGTCCAGACAACGGGAATTGCGAGAATCGAGATTCCTACTTTATAGGAATCGAGATTTGATCCGAATAGAATCGACAATCAAGATCCCTACGTACATGGAATCAAGATTTCGACCTCTTTGAAATCAAGTTTCTGACCTATTAGGAGCCGACCCAATGGAATTGAGATTCCTTAATATGCGGAATCCAGATTCCGACATCTTTAGAACTAGTTTCTAATGTATTTGAAATCAAGATTCATACCAGTTTGGAATCGAGATTCGTATCAGTTTGGAATCGAGATTTGTATCAGTTTGGAATCATCTTTTGACCCATGTGTCAATCGAGAGTTGCAACTCTTAGAATAAATACTCTTACACCGACGACATCTTGCTCTGTAACAACTTAGAATCCCATCAAGCAATCAAGATTAGAGGTATCTAAGACCTGACAGAGGTTCGTTAGATTTGAAGTCAATGTTTGACTGTTGAGCCTCATATACAATGTTAAAAGTAAGGTCAATCTATACACACTCGTATTCCACCTAGGGAAATTGTCTACAAAAGATACAAATATCATCTCATGTATTTTTAAAATGTGATTTTGTTTTTATTATTATAGTTCAAAATGGTATTTTGTCTGTGCCATGGTGTTGTCTATTTTGTAGTATATGCCTTGGATACCTGAGGTGAAGACGTGGAGTATTCAATTTTTAATGTTGCAAGGCCCAAGTTCTCTTAATTTTAATGCTCCAACACCCAAGTTATACTTGCCTTTGTTACCTACAGAAGAAGTTATACTAGTATCTGTTGCATGTAAAAGACGTTGGAATGGTTCTTGTTAAGAACTTAACTCTGGACATTTGCATTTGAAAGTTGATTTGTGGAAACAATAATTTAATAATGAGTTCATCGAATTATTATTTGGGGCACATATGAACTATGAGAGATAATTGTCTCCAGATTGGTGTCCGAATAACTCAAACCTACTCCATGAATATTTGAACCAATCCATAAGTCACATATTTGTGCTCTAACACTTTGGTATTTGATTCTGTTCTATTACGATTCCAAAAAAATCGGATCGGGACTCTATGAGGCTGGAAGCAAGATTGATGTTTGATTAATTTGTAGTTTCTTTCATCTACGAACTGCAATACTTGATGTTTAAGAATATGGATTTGAAAACAATCGAATCGAGTATCATCATATGTGGAATCCAGATTCATCAAATATAAAATCGAGTTTAAGCAATTAAGGAATCGAGAATCAATGAACATTAGAAACAAGATTCTATAAGTGTTGAAATCGGGACTCTTAAAATAAGGAATCGCGATTCCTGACTTCACAAAAACAAAGATTTTAGTAACTATGATTCAAACTCCATGGATGGTGCCCATCTATTTTTTAAATTGCTTCAGTTTTTCCTGTTTTATCATATGGAGCGCTAACTAGTGTAGGAATAACTACATCAAGGATCAACATTGAGCCTGTACCTCTTTGTCTTAGTTATGGATGACTTAACTAGGCACCTACAACATATTGTTCGCAGATGACATAGTTTTGATCGATGAGACCTTGATGCAGATAAAAATCTGGGGGCTTCAAAATTTTAATTTTAATTTTAGTTTTATTAATTTTATTGTTAGAGTTATGGGTAGATTATTTATTTATTTTATTAGGGTCAATTTTTAGAAATAGGATTAATTGGGATTTGTTTTAGGTTAGTTTGATAAATTCTATGTTTTAGAAAGTATCTTTTTTTTAATTTTTAGTAGGTCCATACTTTTCTTTTAGTCATCCTTTAAACTTGAAGGAATAGGATGATTTTTTATATTATGAAGATGATTATCTCTGGGGGGAGACGTGGATTTGGATTTATCTTGAAGGAAATGTTGAGAGGATTTAACAATCTAGTCAAGTTTATCTTTTGGTGAAGATAAATTGAAGTTTAAGAGGTCGGACGTGAGAATGAAAAGTATGAAAGCAAACTCCTTTAAAAGGGAACACGTACATTGTAATTGGGGGATTTTGATTGAATGAAATAAAGAAAGTGTTTTCTTGTAGAGAGATAGGCCTTTTGTGGGTGTTGTTTTTTCTCTCGTATTTATGGTCTCGTGTCGGAATACTCGTATCTACGCGTTTTGTTCTTTTTGCTTGTGATTTCCTTCACAATTTTTATTTCTCTTTCAAACCCGGTTATTTTTGCTCGGTGGTTTTTGCCTGTAGTCTTATACTGCGTCAGGTGGTATCAGAGCTTAGTTGATTCTTGTGGATTGTGGTATTTGTCGATAGGCATCATGGCTCGTGGGCAAGTTCCATGGCTTGACATTGGGACTCAACCAATCCAACGAGAGCTAGACCTCCGAGATCTCCAAGAGCTTGAGATCAAAATTTTGAGAAAGAAAGTAGAGGTACTGACCTTGTGCTTGGCGCAAAAACTAGCCTCGACACAATATGATTACAATAGTGAGTTGGAAGCTATTTTCGAGAACCCATTTCATGCCAACGCTTTGTGTCGGGAGCATCATGGTCGGGAGATTGATCTATTTCTTTATGATTGGGAGATTGATCTATCTAAGTTTGATGAAGAATTAGTTGAAGATGAAGATCAAGTAGATTTGGATGTTCAATCGGAATCATCATTCTTTAATGTCACAGGTTACCCCATCTTTGATGAAATTCGTGTTTTTGATGAAGAACAAGATGAAAGAAAATAAGTTGTCCTTGAGGCAGCAAGGATATTTGATTTTTTTTTTTTTTTATTAATGGAGAGATGGAGAAGCAAGAGATTGAGCCTATGGAAATATTTGACGAAGAAAAAAAGTAAGCACTCAAAGGAGAATCCATAATTGAAGCTAAATCAGTTATCAAAAGTTCTTAGCTCCAAGATGCTCGCTTAGTATGTTTTAGGGCTGAACATAAACAATTCCTATGGATATACATTGGCCCATTCCTCGAGGGTTTATTGATTTCATTGCATGTTTTGATCAGTGCATTAACCCGCAGGTTGCAGGATCGTGTTTCCAAAATTCTGATTGAAGAAGGTTGCGACACTAATGGTATCAGAGCATTTATTTTTGTCGAGTGGTATTCGCTGATAATTTTATACTGTGTCAAGTGGTATCCGAGAGAAATAAAAATTGTGAAGGAAATCACAAGAAGAAAGAATAAAACGCATGGATACGAGTGTTTTGACACGGGCCCATAAACACAAGAGAAGAAACAACACCCACAAAGGGCCTCTCTTTCTATAAGAAAACACTTTCTTTATTTTATTCAATCAAAATCCCCCAATTACATTGTACGTGTTCCCTTTTAAAGGAGTTTGCTTTCATATTTTTCATTCTCACGTCCCACCTCCTAAACCTCAATTTATCTTCACCAAAAGATAAACTTGGCTAGCTTGTTAAAACCTTTCAACATTTCCTTGAAGTTAAATCCAAATCCACGTCTCCCTCAAAGATAACCATCTTCCTAATATAAAAGATCATCCTATTCTTTCAAGTTTAAATGATGACTAAAAGAAAAGTATGGACCTACTAAAAATTAAAAAAAGATACTTTCTAAGATATAGAATTGATCAAACTAACCTAAAACAAACCCCAATTAATCCTATTTCTAAAAATTGACCTTAAGAAAATAAATAAAAAATCTACCCATAGCTCTAAAAATAAAACTAATAAAACTAAAATTAAAATTTTGTAACGACCAGATTTTGATCTGCATTAGACCCGGAACAACATCAACACAAAGTTAGAACTTTGGCGGGATGCTCTAGAATCAAAAGGTTTTAAAATTAGTTGGACAAAGACAATATTCAGAATGCAAGTTTAGTAATAATAAGAGTAGAGATGTGGAAGTAGTTAAGATTGACGGCTAGGAAGTACAAAAAAGGCTGTAGTTTCGATATCTTGGGTCAATAATGCAGAAAAATGGAGCGATTGAGGAAGATGTCGCACACATAATTAGAGCTGGGTGGGCGTAGTGGATGTGCAACTAGAATTTTATATGATGGCCACATCCCAATGAAGCTGAATGGCAAGTTTTATAAGACAACTGTGAGACCAACTTTGCTTTATGGGGCTGAATGTTGGGCGGACAAAAAACAATACACTGATAAAATGAGTGTAGTGGAGATGAGGATGTTGAGATGGATGAGTGGTAGGACAAGAAGGGATAAAATTCGAAATAAGTTCATTCGGGGGAATTTAGGTGTGGCACCAATAGGCGATAAGATTAGAGAGAGTAGACTTAGGTGGGCTGGTCATGTGTGGCACCGACCAAGTATAACTCTTGTTAGGAGGTGCAAGTTAGTTCAAGTGGAAGGACTTGAAAAGGCAAGGGGTGGGCCCAAAAGGACGTGGTTGGAAGTAGTTTGGAAAGATATGGGGACTTATGGCTTCACTGAGGATATGGCTTTGTGTAACTGATTCCACTTAATTGGGAAAAGGCTATGATGATGATGATGTTGATGATCATAAGATAATTAGTCATTTATGAATCATCAATGTCTCACCCTCTATGTGGTGGAGTGGACTTCATCCATACTTGGTTTGAGTTTGACTGAGGCTGTTATTTATTGTTACTTCATTATGACTTGTTGAAATACATATATATCGATATTCATTATTCTATCACGGTCATCTCGATAAACTACCCTTCCAAGAGGTCGCAAGTTCAAGACTCAGCAGGTATGTTTGTTTTTTGTACTTTTTAAATATAATAATTAAAAGGACACGGCGTGTCCTAGTGGTTGATTAGGATTTGCACCCATAAAATCTCTCTCTTCAAGGACACTCGCTTTTCTCTCTCTAATAGGATATTTTAGGGTTATCTTCTTCAAAGAATGTGATTAAATCAAACAAAATAAAAGTCGATTAAGACTTTCAAATAATAATTTAATCCATCTGTATTTAGATTCTCTAATAAGATAGTATCTTGACTCTCTTTCCTTTTTGTCTATTTGATTAAATCAACAAAATGAAGGGCTCTTATTGTGTAACGATAAAGGAGCATACATCCCTTAGAGAAGTAGCATCTGCAGTAGCATTGCTTATTAGGTAATTTTTCAACCTATTGTAGCATTTGCTATATAATCTTCGAAGAATTCTTGGAAACCTTTTATCTCTATTAATGCCCATGCCCATGTAGTTATATTAGAAAGAGGGTTTTTTAAATATCTTTCCTGTTTTTTTTACTTGAGAGAGAGAGAGAGAGAGAGAGAGAGAGAGAGAGATGATTTTGTCTAATGCATGCCTCTATCTTGTAGAAAGAATAAGACTCCAACAAATCTTTTCTAAGTTGTTTAAAACAGTTCGCTAGAAAGTTGGATTCACTGAGTACATAGCCTTAGAGAAACAAACTTGACTTCCTGTTTCCTTTGTAATTAGAGATTGGTAGTACATCTTGGCATAAAATGTGATATTCTAATGTGGAAAGTTAGGACTAGTCTTGTGAGCTATAAACTTGACAAAGCTACTATATCCATAATTTGACATTTGGGCACATGTGTACACTCTTTATATGAGCTTATGACACAAGTACTATACTTGGGTGTCTTGATTCTAGATCTATGAGCTTTCATTTAAATAGCATGTGTGGACTATTTATGGATTATATGAGTATTATGCATGGAATGTGGGAGGACCTTTTATGAGAGCTGTGTAACATGAGAACTCGTGTGATGAATTTGGGGTATAGCATTGGCATAATTTTAACTAATCCTTTTGGCGTGTTGTTCCTCATATTCTAACCTTTTTCATGCTTTCCACGAGATAAGAGGAAAAAATAGGAATGTGACATTGTTTAGTTCTTTTGGATGTAGAAAGAATAAGACTCCAACAGATATTTTCTAAGTTGTTCAAAACAGTTTGCTATAAAGTTGGATTTCTTTTATATAAGTGAGATCCTATATAACCAGAATTATGTTGTTCTTATTTTCCTGAATTTTCATGTTGTTGTTATTATTATTTTTGAAATTATATTTTATAGTTTAAAAGACATTTGTATGTCAGGCCATACGGGGCATTGGCCTGAAGAACTAGGCACCCAAGAGGCCATTTCACATACTGACACCAGTGTCGGTGTCTATGTAATACTGGTTCGAAGTAGCTAAAAAATTCTTCTAAGAATATGCTTCAAATAGTGGATAAGATTCTCTATACAGGAAATATGTATTAGTTACTTGCTGCTTAAGCACTTTGTGAGTGTTCTGTTGATTATGATGTGATATGTGTGCTATTTTTTCTTGCTTGCAATATTTGCAGTCATGCGTGTCTTGTTATGCCTGTAAGAGAAGTCCCTTTTCCCTTTGTCTGTTGATACTTGTAACTTGCTGTTCAGGTGATGCGTCCATGTTCTGCAAGCAATCTTACACTGCATGAAGTGAATGCAATAGACTGGTCAGTTGGGAAAACTCCTCAGGTGAGGTTTAAAACACTTTTTTCCCGTCTTCTTTTTCCCAATAATTATGTGTGCTTCTCTCCATTTCATATGTTTTAGAAACCAATAAGCTCTTGTTTTAATATAAAGCTGTGATTTGTGGTTTTTTTTTTTGGCAGTTGATGATATTGTATTACTTAAAGGGATTGTATGTCAATAAACCATTCGTTTTCAGTACAAGGAGGTCTCAATCACCTTTAGCCATCAGATGTGAAATTCGATAGCTAGGGGCGTGTCACACAGTTTAATAAATTTTATTTTGATTTTTTGCTCAACCAATCACACAACCCCAGGCCATCCAATTTCACATCTAATGGTCAATAGCAATTGTGACTTACTAGTGCAAAACATAAATGCTGGTGTTATTGTATAGTTCTCCATAAATAAATAAGAAATATATAAAGTGTTGTGACCTTTACGAAGACAAGGCTTTCTTACACTACCAGAGTGCAAAAAATTTATCTTACACACTGGAGTAATAGAGGAGCTTCTAAAGGGGGAGTCAGAGAGGGAGAGAGATATGGAGAAAGGGGGAGGGAGTGGGGAAGTGTGGGAGATGGGTCGGGAGAGGGTGGGAGAGGGAGGCTTCGCAGAGGGTAGAGTGGGAATGTGGGATGATATAGGTTGGCCTACAAATTGACGGAGCAATCTGTACTGGCGTAAAGTTGGGGGTCAAGCCTTCTTTTAGCTAGGGAGTCGGCCGTCTCATTTGCTTCTTTTAACATGTGCTGAAATACCACTTGAAGGGGCCTGACAATTTTAAAGATTTGGTCGAACACTGCCTGAAGTTTCCATGTACAGGGGGAGCTCTTTGTACCCCAAGTAATTGTGTTCTTGAAGTCACACAGTCACACTCCTCTATGAGGGTGGATTTCCAACTAAGGTCAAACACCTAGTCCTTCCAGCAGGGCCTTGACCTTAGCTGTGGTCGACTCTGCCTCCCAAATTGGCCTAGAGAACAACTGCCCTATTTGGTATAAGCAGTCTCGAAAGAGAACTCCAATCCTTGCCAGTCTCTGAGTTGCTGATTAAGCAAATCTAAAAATTGAGTTTCATAATTCCATTGCAAGTGTGGGCCACAAGTGGGCTTTATAAATCTTCCCTGACCTTGACTGACTGATCTTGGACCAATTTTAATGGCAAGTCCCTCGCAAATTTAGTCACCCTAGGCCTCACCAACTTCTTATCTGTGAACTTCCTCATTATGGCCAAGGCCTTGCCATCAGAGTACATATAACATATTAAAACTTAGGAACTTTAGAAGCTAGATTAGAACAAATAAATATGCAAATTACAATTCCACAATGAAAAAGTAAGTTTTGAACTTATCGGTGTTGTCTATATATATATATATATACATTAGACAATTTATAATTTATTATAAGTTTACTTCCATCTGCAGTATTTAGAATTTGGGTGGTCTTATCAAAGTATTTTGTAGGTACTAAGCCTTCATTTATACAATTTAAATCAGCTCCAGAGTCTATTAATGCTAAAGATTGAAAACTATATTCTTCTCGTACTACTATTCGGATTAAAGTGTACCATTTTTTATTTATTACTTTATCAATAATATTTAGATGGTCTTCTTGTATTTCAGGTTTTGTATCAGAGGATTCAGGTTTTTCTCCTAATGAAAGTTTTTGGTTAGAAGTTATTAAATCATCAAATTCTATTTCTTCATTTGATTCAGGTTCAGAAAAATCTGTTGCCATCTCTAATATACGAATCCTATTTTTTAATTGTTGGACTTCAACTTGTACTTCATTTATCTCATGTTTTAATTCAGCTATAGTAGGTTCCTTTTGTATTGCTTCCCTTTTATTTATTCTTTTAAGTATTTCAGAAAGACTGTATTCATCTTGCGGTTTTATTAATTGTGGGGGTTTATTTTTGTTTTTAGCAATTTGCACATATTGGGTAATAACTTCTCTTTTTTCAGTGGGATCTAAAATTCCATCTATTAGATCTAAAATTAAATTTTCTTCTTTAGTAAGCACATTACAGAAACATTTTTGTATTTCATCGATTGAATCTTTTTCTGAATCAGAGCTGCTCCATATGAGATTTTCATCCTCAATTCTTCTTGCTAACAAATCATAATCAGTGGTTGAGGATTCTTTATTTGATTCGTCTTCTATTTGAATAATATTATAGAGCTGGGTTTTTATTTCTTTATCGAGTGTAAGGGCATTGATTTTCTTTTTTACTCTGCAATTATTTTTATAATGGCCTATTTTGCCACATTTATAACAGATTGGTAATTTTTGTTTTCCTGATTTAAATTTGGCTTTTGGCAAAAATTTTTTTGTAAACTTATCTCTTTGTTTTTCACGTTTTATTGTTTTATTTTTCTTATATATATGTTTTCTCTTGACTTCTTTATTAGAAGAGGGGCTTATATTATATCCAAATTGCTCACAAAAATCACCTAACTCCTTACCTGTCATTTTCTGTTTATCCAATTGTTTTTTAAGTTTTAAGTTTGTACATAATGCTAGGCCTTCTGCGCAGATTTCTGCAGAAAGTTTGCCTAGAGTATAATGAGAGTATGAAATGATTCCATTATTTTTATTTTTCAGTCTATTTTTAACCTTTTCAGCATAAAGGTAAGGCATACTTGCTATAAATTTTTCCTTCCAA
Source organism: Amborella trichopoda (assembly GCF_054954075.1). Lineage (NCBI taxonomy): Eukaryota > Viridiplantae > Streptophyta > Magnoliopsida > Amborellales > Amborellaceae > Amborella > Amborella trichopoda. The sequence continues at coordinate 44,007,194 of NC_142336.1, forward strand.
TGGTCTGCACTACTGTCTTCTCTTAATAAGAATCTTGAGAAGAAGACATCTTTATACCATTTGTAATGAGAAAGAGTGGGGCATCTTAGATTTGAGAGTAGATCTTTAAATCTAGCCTCTAATAAGGATGTACTGCCCACAAAATGAAGGGTTATAGTATATATTAATGTATTGACAGCATCACTTTCGCTGTGAGGCACATCTTGGTTATGCTCATTTTTTACTACCCATTGGTGGGTAGTATGAAGAATTTGGTTTTTGGTGGTTTCATTCATGTGAAAATCCCACCATCCTCGCAACCAACCTGTGAAGCCACAGATGATGGCTTTGGCAACATCTTGATCATGACTACCTGATACTTTGCATGCTGTGGCATACATAGTCATATGTCTCATTGTATCTAATATTTGATGATCCGACATTCCATCAATATTCCAGTTGATAATGGTCCTTCCAGAATAAGATACTGTATGGGATATTAGGTCTTCTTCGAATTGAATGTCTACAGGCGTAGGTCTAGTGTGGTACATTCTAGCATGAGTTGTAGGTCTCCATTTAGCTCCATAGGCTATTCTATCAATTTCCATATTGTTTTCTTTAAAAGCTTGTTCTATATTTAAGAGTTCATCTTCAGCCTTTATAACTTCTTCTTGGATAGGTTCTTCTTGAAGAACCAAGGCTTCTGATTCTAACATTATTCCTTTGCTTTTAGTATATTTAGTTTCTTTTAATTTTAATTGTGATAATCTATTTATTAATTCTTCCATTAATTCCTTATTATCCTCTTTAAGGATAAAACGGTCTTTATTTATTTCAGGAGGTGGTTTAAACATTATTGCTTTTTTCTTTTTTTCAATTTGCTTAAAGGGTTTGCTAATGATATTTTCTATTCGAGTAGCTTGCTTTCCCAAAGAGTGGAGATACAAATTAGTATAATTATTTTGTTCCACTAGGTGAGGAACTAATTCAATTTTATGAGTATATTCTCCAGGAATTATTTTATAGGGTGAAGCTTTAGTTTCTAATTTATTTTTCTTTATCACAATAGCCTTCTCAGGGGGGTGTATGCTTTGACTCCTTCGGGTGTATAAAAAGTCTGATACTGACTTTCAAGAGTATTAATTTCAAAATTAGGTATCTTAACCCTTTTTTCTTGAAGAGTTGTTTTCAACCATTCGAAAAATCCTATATTTTTCTTTTTTTTTTTTTAAAATTTATTATATCTTTTATGACAAGCATCTATTAATTCTTTTGAAATTTTTTCGAAATACCAGTTTCTTATCATTTTATTTTGTTCTGACAAATAATCTTGCTTTATCCACTGCTTATCTATTTTTTCTTTTGTTTGCAGGGTTATGACTTGAAAGTCTAAATCTTCATATGTGCATTCACTGTTTGAGGAACTAGGTTTCGCTGATTTATAGATAGGAATATGGGCAGTACCTTTTGACCTCCTTAATCCTCTTATAATAGGCTCAGTATTTGAAGAAGTTGAATGTCGTTAGGATATTATAGGTTTTTGTGGATTAAGAATACTATCATCTAAAATATTTAGCTTTGTTCTACGAGTATTATTAAATTGTAATTCAATTTCTCCATCGGGGTGTTCAATTATCTGTTTTGGAGTTTGATTAACAGGTACTCTGTATTGTTGATTTTCATTATAAATAGACTAGGTTTTTGGAAGAGTTACCTGAGACCAATCTATTGTTTTAGGAATTGCAGTATTGGATTTTTCATTATTTGTCTGAAATAATATTGTTTGTCCTTTTGTGTCAACTTGTAACACATTTGGGCTTAAGAGTATTCATAACCTTATAACAAATTCGATATACTAAGACTATATTTTGTGATCTTGGGTTCATATCAAATCCTTGAGTTTTAAGATTAAGGGTAAGTACTTTAAGGAGGTTTGGATCACCTAAGGATACAGAAAAATTTGGGAAACAATTGAAATACACTGGGCCACTACATAGGCTAGATTCTACAACACCTAGTAATGAATTTGAAAATTTATTGTGACGACTATCCCTAAGACATAGCAATATTGAAGTATCAAGTCCTAACCTGGTAAGAGGTTTTACAACAACTTGTATTAATCCTATGTGTAAATATTTATAGTCTTTATTTTTATGAATTTGTAATACCTTTTGTGATAGTAATTGGAAGCTTTCTTGCTCACTGGTAATAGATAGATTCTGCTCAACTGTTTTTATTGCATAACTTGTCCTGAATTCAAAAGTTCCCTTCTTATATATATATGTTATTGGTACTTTTGGTATGTTCTAGTTTTGGATTTGTTTTTCAATATTTTCAATTACTATCTCTTCTTTATTTTTCAATCTAAAAGACAAGATCTGCTATTTACTCAATTCTAGAAAAATATATTTATAATTCTTGAATAATAAAGCAGAGAAAATGTTATAACAATGATTGAGAATGGAGAAATATCTAGAATTATCCAACTAGTCTAAGTAATTCCACGAATTTTTATACTAAATATGAACTTTAATTACATTTCTAATTACAACAGCATAAAGGTTCATGCATTAAATAGTAACTTACTGATTACATATGCAAAAGCTGGCAAACAGCTTCCATTCATAAGGGTAATGACTTGGAAGGGAGCTAAGATTACAATCACACATTACAATATCTAAAGTGGTTTATAACATACCACTATTTACATAGACCAAGTAATAAAAGAGTAAAGTTCAGAAACAGTTACCCGGACAGTTGAATAAGAAGAAGTACTTAGTTTACAAACTTCCGGTATGGCTGGACCAAGAGAAAAAGAGGGGAAAGAAAGTTTTTACAGAAGAGAGGGACTAGAGCTGAGAATTACAGAGGAGAGGGACTAGAGCTGAGAATTACAGAGGAGAGGGACTAGAATTGAGGATTTCGACCTGCCTTCAACTTCTAGGTTCTGCCTCCTTTTATATAGAGCGGATTTCAAAGTTTATAGGTTATATTTTATTCTGGTGGCACTTAGTGGAGTGTCGGTGGAGCGTCAGTGATTTTGTCGGACAGGTGGTATCTTCTTTTTGCTAGTGGGGTGTCGGTGATTCCTTTGGTCGGACAGGTGGTCAACAGATCCCGTCAGATAGGTGATGTTTTTGGATGCTAGTGTCGGTTGAGACACTGTTATGTCGGTAGTGGATGCTGAGCTGGCGAAAACTGTTATGTCGGTAATGGATGCTGAGCTGGCGAAATACTGTTCTGTCGGTAGTGGCGAATATTATTTTATTTGATATTGGGCTTCGGGCCTTGGGCCGACTTTTTATTGATAAAGGTCAGCTGATACTATTGCTTCACAGTCCTCATTTTCCATCCTGTAGTCTTCTTCATCTTTATTTTGCTGTGAAGTTGTAGTATTTTCTTCTTCCTCAAAGATTTGTAGTAATTGTCTTTCTAATTCTTCTTTGGTTGTCTGGGGGTGCTGTTTTCTCGTTTTTCTGATATATTTTGAGATACTATTTGGGTTTTCATATTGGGATGGTGTTGGTATTTTCCTCAATTTTATTTTATCTGGCTCCAGATTTTTGTTCTCAAACACATCCTACCATTTAACAGATATCTTTTTTCCCAACCTGCGAATATATTCAAAATTATTGGTAGTATTCTCAGATATTCCGTATGTCCATTTCATAATCCACGGTATCTGATAGATAGCCATGAAATACAAATGGTAATCTATATTTGGGTCTTTATTATTGAATTCTACAAATTTTGCTTGGGATATTTGGAGATGTTCGGGTAAGATCTGAGATCCCGATCCCCAAGTTAGAAACCAATTCCTGAACCAATTTGGGAATGGTTCAGTAATAGGCATTTTTATTTGGACAAATCATGTATGGGAATTATTGCTATTTTGGAGAGAAAATATTTTGTGCCAGGCGTATATATATTCCGAATATTTATAATATTTGTTCTGGAACTCTTGTGCCTGTAATTTTCATCCTCTTGAAGGGTCTAAGCCCCAATCACTATATGGTAGTATTTTCCTTATTTGTAATTTTGAATATGCAACTATTTTGGTATTATGCTGATAATAATGAACCAAAGAAACATAACCTGTTTCTAAAAAGACTGCCTCATACCATTCACGTGTCTTATTTCCGTTTGAGGGATTGAGGTTTTTGAGCAGATATACTGCGTGTCTTATTTCCGTTTGAGGGATTGAGGTTTTTGAGCAGATATACTGCCATTGCATGCTCATCCTCTATGATAGAATCAATTAAAAAAGTAGTTTCTTCAAATTGAGATTTTCGTAAAGGGGATAATCTCTTTGGAATAGGGGATTGAGAAAATACTGGAGTCTGGTCGGAAGTTATTTGACTTGAATATTCTGGGTAATTTGTTGGACTGGTAGGTGGATAGCTCATTATTGGGGATCCAACTGGAGAGGATGGAATTATATCCATTTTAGCTTTGCCTTTGTTTTGGCTATTCATATTTATTATATTTGTATTGAGTAAAATTTTCAAATTACCAGAAATTTCTGGCTGGTTATTGGTGTATATATATATACATATATATATATATATATATATATATATATATATATATATATATATATATATATATATATATATATATAAATAATCTACTTCCATCAGCAGTATTTAATATTTATGTTGTTTTGTAGGTATTAAACCTTCATTAATACAGTTTAAATCTGCTCTTGAATCTATTAAAGCTAATGATTGAAAATTAGATTCTTCTTTTACTAGCACCAACCATTTTTGTATAATAATTTTATTTATTAGATTCACAGATTTCTTTTCTATTTCGTCAACTATTTTGGTTATTGATGATTCAGGTTCTTCTATTCTTATAGATTTGTTATGATTATCTATTAATTGGGTGAATTCTATTTCATCAGTATTTGTTATATTTCCTGAAACCTCATTTTGTAATTCTAATATTTTAATTCTATTTTTTAATTGTTACACTTCTATTTTGACTTCATTTACTTCCTTTTTTAGTTCTGTAATAGTTGGTTCTTTTTGAATTGCATCCTTTTTATTAGTTCTTTTTATTATTTTAGCAAAATTGTATTCATCAGGGGATTTGATTAAAGGAGTAGGTGTATTTTTTGTTTTGATAATATTAATAAATTGGGTTATGATTTCTCTCTTTTCATTTGGATCTGTAATTTTCTCTATTAAATCTAAGATTAAAGTATCTTCTTTTGCTAACATATTACACGAACATTCTTGCATTTTATTATCATCAGATTCTTCTGTTGAACTAGTCCATATAAGATTTTCATCTTCAATATTACCTATTAATGAAATATTACTAGAACTTTCTGTGGAACTATCTTCATCATATAACTGTATGATATCATATATTTTATTTCTAGTAGTTTCATCTCATATTATTGTATCTATTTTCTTTTTAACCTTGCAATTACTTTTGTAATGACCAACTTTCCCACATTTGTAACATACATGTAGCTTTTTCTTTCCTCTTTTATATTTATGTTTTGGTGAAAATCTTTTCATGAATTTTTCTCTTTCATTTGTCCTATATATTTTTCTTTCTTTTTTCTTTGTCCTATATTTTCTTTTTTTATTATATTTTATCCTTGGATTTTTCAATATTATAATTTGTTCGCAGAAATCTCCAAGTTCTTTGCTACCAGTCATTCTCTGTTTATCTAATTGTTTCTTTAATTTTATATCTGTGCATAGGGCAATCCTTCTCCACATATTTCAGCAGATAATTCTCCTAAGGTATAAGCAAAATATGGTATTATTCCTCCATGCTTACTTTTAAGTCTATTTTTTACTTTTTCAGCAAATAAATAGGGTAATCCAGCTATAAATTTTTCTTTCCAATGATCTAATTGACTATCTTCTCTAGTTAATAATCTTGAGAAAAATACATCTTTATACCATTTATAATGTGATAATGTAGGACATCTTAAATTAGATAATAAGTCTTCAGATCGAGCTTCAAGTAGGGCTGTACTCCCCACAAAATGAAGGGTGATGGTATAAATAAGAGTATTAACAGCATCACTTTTAGAATATAATACGTCTTGATTTTGTTCATTTTTGACAGTCCATTGTCTAGTTGTATTTAAAATTTGATTTTTGGTATTTTCAAGTAGATGAAAATCCCACCAACCACGAAGCCATCCAGTGAATCCACATACAATGGCTTTTGCTACTTCCTGATCATGGTTCCCTACCATTTTACAGGCTGATGCATACATGGTCATGTGTTTCATTGTATCAAGAATTTGATGTTCAGACATGCCATGTATAGTTCAGTTTACTATTGTTCTTCCTGAATAGGAGGTTGTATGAGATATTAAATCTTTTTCGAATTGAATATCTACGGGAGTAGGTCTAGGATGATATGGTCTGGCTGTAGCGGGTTTCCAGGTTTTACCATAATATATTCTTTGAATATGTTGATCATTATTATTTTCAGTAAATGCTATTTCCATAAATGCTATTTCCATATTTTCTATTGTACCTTCTATGATAGGTTCTTCTTCTTGAAGAGTTAAGGTTTCTGATTCTTGGATTATTTTTCCCTTACCTTTTATATCTTTTATAATATCTTTTTCTTTTATTCAAGTTTAGCTAATTTTGATATTAATTGATCCATAAGAGTTTTATTGTTTTCTCCAACATGGAATCTTTCTTTATTTATAGCAGGAGGTGGTTTGAATAGTAACGATTTTTGTGATTCTTAGCATATTTTCAATTCTTAATGTTTGTTTGCCTATGGATTGCTTATATAAATTGGTATAATTATTTTGTTCGTATGAGGAATTAATTCGGATCTATGAACAATTTCTCCAGTAGTCATTTTATAAGGAGTAGCTTTTGTTTCTAAAGTTGGTGAGCTATCTGATTCTTTTTCTTTTATTATAATGCTCCTTTTTGGAGGATGTATATTAGTGATTTTATTTCCTTCTGTTGTATTATAGGTAGTGTATTGACTTTCTAGGGTGTTGATTTCAAAATTAGGAATTGGGACTCCTTTCTCTCTTAGAATTTCCTTTAACCAAATGAAAAATCCTTTATTTTGTTTTTCTGTCTTAAGAAACTTATCATATTTTTTATGAAATAACTCTATTAATCTTGGTTCAAATTTGTTAAGATACCAAGTTCTGACTTTTTTATTTTCTTTAGACAAATAATCTTTTTCAATAAATTCTTTATTAATTTTATTCTCTTCTTGTAGGGTAAATATTTGGAAGTCTGTTTCTGTATCAGAAAAATCTGGATCATTTTGTATTATTTTAGAGTCACTTTGTATCTTTTTATATTGGGGTATTACAATATTTTCTTTTGTTCTTATTAATCCTTGTATCTTTGGATTAATAGATGAAGTAGAACTTCTAGATGGTTCTAGATTTCTTTTGTGTTCTTATTTCAGAATCATCCTTACTAGTCTTATCTTTCTTTTGGCTAGCAGATTGTATTTCTATATTTCCATCATCATGTTCTATTAACCTATCTGGATTATTTTTAGAGGGTGCTATTAATTGTTGATTGTCATTTTGGATCGACCAAGATTCTGGTAAAACTATCTCGGACCTTTCTATTGACTTTGGTATAATAGTGTTAGATTTTTCTATATTAGTTTGAAAGAATATAGTTTTTCCCCTAGTGTAGACTTGTATTACTTTTGGGCATATGGTGTTCATAACTTTATAATATATTCTGTATATTATAGCAATATTTTGAGATCTTGGGGTCATATCAAAACCTTGGGTTTTTAAAGTTAATGTTAATACCTTAAGGATATTAGGATCATTTATTGAAACTGAATAATTAAGAAAACAGTTAAAATGTATTGGTCTACTACATAAACTGGATTCTACCATTCCTAACAATGAATCAAAAAATTTATTATGTTTGGTATCTCTTATGCATACTAAAATAGAATTATTAAGTTCTAATCTAGTTAAAGGTTTAATTGCTACTTGTACTAATCCTATATGTAAATAATTATAGTTTTTGTTCTTATGTGTTTGAATTATTTTACTGGATAATAATTGAAAATTTTCTTGAGTATTTGTGACAGATAATGTTTGCTCTGATGTTTTAATTGTATAACTTATTTTTAAATCAAAGGTACCTTCTTTATATATATCGGATATAGGTACTTTGGGTATATTCCAAATTTGTATTTGTTTTTCTATATTATCAATCAAAGTTTCTTCTTTATTTTTTATCCTAAGAGTATTACTAGACTGGGGTAATGCTTCATTGGATAGATTCCTAATAAAATTTTCCATTATTAGGTTGCGGATGAGTGCTTTTGGACTAACCTCTTATGTCTTTCTTGACCTCAACGGCTCTCCTGGCCTTAACGGTCTCTTAGACTGGGTGTCTCTAGCCTCAACTCTCAGACCAACTTTCTCTAATGGGAAATGTCATTAGGTGTCTAACTAATAAAGCCTTATCTCAGAATAATAATATTCTTTTTTAGATAAAATTTCAAAGGATTGGCTCTGATACCATTTCACCACAAGATCTTCCTTTCTTCTTTTTCGACTAATTTTAACCTAATTATGATAACAGTCTAAATAACCTAGGTATAATAAGATAACAATAATCACAAATAATGAAAATGGAGCTATATCAATTAACAACAAAGTAGCATAAGAAGTTTCATATATTTTAATATTGAACACTACTCTAAATTGCATTATAATTCATAGAAAATATTACAAACTTATACAAACTGTATTACAAACTAACTGTATCACAAACCAACTGTATCGAAACTATACAACCAACAAACCAACTGTATCAAAACTATATTATAAACTTAACGACACAATCCTAAAACTTATAAATAAGAACAGAAACTAAAAAGAAAGCTTACAATTTGCAAATGCAATAGCTGCAGAAGGCTTTCCACTCGTCTGGAAAATAGTTAGGTAGACTACTCATATTACAATCGCACATACACTCAGAATAAAGAGGAAACTAGGAAGGGAAACATAGAAAATCTAAGAACTCTCTGAAGTCTCTGAAGATTTGCTTGAAAGCTTGCTTCAAAGCCTGCCTCCTTCTGAAGAGAACTGGCCTATTTATAGGCATGGATGTGAAACCTTATTGCAATTAAGTTAATGCTGCTTTATAGATGGACGACTTGGATTAGGATGTCAGCAAAGGCGGATGACAGGTGGATGGCTAATAAAAGAGGAATCTGCTTTATAAAGGCGGATGAAAAGAGGAATCTGCTTTATAAAAAGGGAAAGAAGAAGGAATCTGCTTTTCTCTTTTGACGTTTGTCGTGTTCTGTCGGTAGAGGAGCTTTTCACTATAGCTGAGGGGAATTAAGCTTTTCACTGTAGTTGAGGGGAATTTTGTTGGTGGAAATCCAAGTGGCATATCGGACAGAATCTTTAAAGGTTTGTATACTTTAGCTGATTAGTTTGCTTGTCACATTTGGTCTGGTGAATTATTTGGGCTGATTACCGTGTCGGGTCGGTTTAATATAACGTCTGCTTTTGTGAACAGTCATGAGTAGCTGATCTTCATTTTCTTCAGCTTCTTTTTCTTCTTCATTATGAATTTGTGCTGTTTCTGCTTTTTCAGTAAATATTTGTAATAAGTGCTTTTCAAGTTCTGCTTTGGTGGCTTGAGGGTTTTGTTTTCTCATAAGAGATATATATTCAGCTAAGTTATTTAGGTCAGAATAAAGAGGTGCTTTGTAAACTGTAGGGATTTGTTTAAGATGAATATTGTCTGGTTCCAGATTATGGTAGACAAAAACGTCCCACCATTTTATTGAAATTCGTTTTCCAATATAGGGAATATATTCATAATTATTGGTATTATTATCTGTTATGGCATATATCCATTTGAGAATCCAAGGAATTTGATATATAGCAACAAAATACAAATGATAGTCTATATTGGAATCTTTTCCATTATAGTCAATGAACTTTGCTTGGGATAATTGCAGAGATTCAGGCATTATTTGGGATCCTGATTTCCATACCGCAAACCAATTACGAAACCAGTTTGGGAAAGGATCATTTACTGGCATTTTGAACTGGATGAACCAGGTGTGAGAGTTATAATGGTTTTGAATAGTCAGAACTTTATGCCATGCATCAATATATTATGAAAAAACGGTAGTATTTATTTGGGAAATCTGGGGATATTAATTTGGAAGGATCAGATCCCCATTCACTGAATTGTAAGACTTTCCTTATTTGCAATTTTGAATATGAAACTATTTTTGAATTTTTCTGATAGTAATGGGTCACAGTAATTGAACCAGTTTCAAGTAATATCATTTCATACCATTCTCTGGTTTTTATTCCATTGGAAGGACTGAGATTATTGCATAGATAGTATTTTGCAACAGTATTTGGGTCATCATTGGCATGAATATCTTCTATTATGGAATCAACAACAAAAGCAGTTTCTTCATACTGGGAACTTCCAGTAGAAGGTTTTTTATTGGTGATTGAGAATAATTTGCTGGTACAATATCGAGAGATATTGCCATGGGTGTTTTTCCTTTTGAAGTATTATTATTCATGGCTCTATTATTATTAAACAATATTAATGCTAAAGATGGTTCTTCTGGGTCAGACTGATCCGCTCAGTCCCCCCTGCAAAAATTCTCACGTTAAAAAGTCAGGAAGATGGTTAGCAGAACCTTTTAAATGCTCAATAGTAAAATCAAAAGAAGAGAGAATAGCTTGCCATCTAGCAAAGATTTGTTTGGAGACTAGATTTTGCACATCTTTAAGAAGAATATCTTTAGCAGCTTTACAATCAGTTCGAATAAGAAATGTAGTATTCAGAATATCACTCTCGAACTTTGTAACACAATGAACTATGGCTAATATTTCTTTTTTAATAGTTGAATAGTTTTGTTGAGTAGAATTCCATGCTTTAGAAGTATAACGAACTAATTGTTTAGTAGAATTTATTTTTTGATTTAGAATACCTCTTAAGCCTAATTCAGATGCATCACATTCTATTATTTTAAATGTATTAGGATCTGGGAGTGAGAGACATGGTAATTCTTTAGCTTTTAGTTTAAATCGTTTTACTGCTTGAGTATGAGTATTTGTTCATTTTGGAGGGTTCTTTTTTAATCTATCATATAATGGCTTTGCATCTAAAGCTAAATTTTCATAAAAATCTACTATATAATTGAGACATCTTAAAAATCTTTGTAATTCTTTTTTATCTAATATGATATCCGAAAATTTATCAGCAAATTGTATAGATCGATCTATTGGTATTATTGTTCCTTGATATATATTATGTCCTAAGAATCTAATTTTAGTTTGAAATAAGCTCATCTTTTTTGTAAAGACTACCAATCCTGCATGTTTAACAGCATTTATAAAAACATTAATATGTTTAATAGCAGATCAGTCTGACCCAGAAGAACCATCTTTAGTATTAATATTGTTTAATAATAATAGAGCCATGAATACTAATACTTCAAAAGGAAAAACACCCATGGAAATATCTCTCGATATTGTACCAGCAAATTCTTCTCAATCACCAATAAAAAACCTTACACCATATTCTCCAAGTACTCCAAATAGCCCAATGTCAAATTATCCACCATATTCCAGCCAGAAACCATCATTTTCTCAAAACCCAGTATTTTTACAGTCTCCAATTCCGAATAAGACTACTTCTACTGGAAGGTCCCAGTATGAAGAAACTGCTTTTGTTGTTGATTCCATAATAGAAGATATTCATGCTAATGATGACCCAAATACTGTTGCAAAATACTATCTATGCAATAATCTCAGTCCTTCCAATGGAATAAAAACCAGAGAATGGTATGAAATGATATTACTTGAAACTGGTTCAATTATTGTGGCCCATTATTATCAGAAAAATTCAAAAATAGTTTCATATTCAAAATTGCAAATAAGGAAAGTCTTACAATTCAGTGAATGGGGATCTGATCCTTCCAAATTAATATCCCCAGATTTCCCAAATAAATACTATCGTTATTCAAAATATATTGATGCATGGCATAAAGTTCTGACTATTCAAAACCATTATAACTCTCACACCTGGTTCATCCAGTTCAAAATGCCAGTAATTGATCCTTTTCCAAACTGGTTTCGTAATTGGTTTGCGGTATGGGGATCAGGATCCCAAATAATTCCTGAATCTCTGCAATTATCCCAAATAAAGTTCATTGACTATAATGGAAAAGATTCCAATATAGACTATCATTTGTATTTTGTTGTTATGTATCAAATTCCTTGGATTCTCAAATGGATATCTGTCATATCAGATAATAATACCAATAATTATGAATATATTCCCTGTATTGGAAAGCGAATTTCAATAAAATGGTGGGACGTTTTTGTCTACCATAATCTGGAACCAGACAATATTCATCTTAAACAAATCCCTACAGTTTACAAAGCACCTCTTTATTCTGACCTAAATAACCTAGCTGAATATATATCTCTTATAAGAAAACAAAACCCTCAAGCCACCAAAGCAGAACTTGAAAAGCACTTATTACAAATATTTACTGAAGAAGCAGAAACAACACAAATTCATAATGAAGAAGAAAAAGAAGCTGAAGAAAATGAAGAGCAGTCTACTCATGACTGTTCACAAAAGTAGACGTTATATTAGACCGACCCGACACGGTAATCAGCCCAAATAATTCACCAGACCAAATGTGACAAGCAGACTAATCAGCTACAGTATACAAACCTTTAAAGATTCTGTCCGATATGCCACTTGGATTTCCACCGACAAAATTCCCCTCAGCTACAGTGAAAAGCTTAATTCCCCTCAGCTATAGTGAAAAGTTCCTCTGCCGATAGAACACGACAAACATCAAAAGAGAAAAGCAGATTCCTTCTTCTTTCCCTTTTTATAAAGCAGATTCCTCTTTTCATCCTCCTTTATAAAGCAGATTCCTCTTTTATTAGCCATCCACCTGTCATCCGCCTTTGCTGACATCCTAATCCAAGCCGTCCATCTGTAAAGCAGCATTAACTTAATTGCAATAAGGTTTCACGTCCATGCCTATAAATAGGCCAGTTCTCTTCAGAAGGAGGCAGGCTTTGAAGTAAGCTTTCAAGCAGATCTTCAGAGACTTCAGAGAGTTCTTAGATTTTCTATGTTTCCCTTCCTAGTTTCCTCTTTATTCTGAGTGTATGTGCGATTGTAATCTGAGTAGTCTACCTAATTATTGTCCAGAGTGGAAAGCCTTTTGCAACTATTGCATTTGCAAATTGTAAGCTTTCTTTTTATTTTCTATTCTTATTTATGAGTTTTAGGATTGTGTCGTTAAGTCTGTAATATAGTTTTGATACAGTTGGTTTGTGATACATTTGGTTTGTAATACAGTTTGTATAAGTTTGTAATATTTTCTATGAATTATAATGCAATTTAGAGCAGTGTTCAGTATTAAAATATATGAAACTTCTTATGCTACTTGGTTGTTAATTGATATAGCTCCATTTTCATTATTTGTGATTATTGTTATCTTATTATACCTAGGTTATTTTAGACTGTTATCATAATTAGGTTAAAATTAGTCGAAAAAGAAAAAAGTAAGATCTTGTGGGGAGGGGGATAGAGCAGCAGGGTAGAAGGAACTATCCAGATGGAAGGGAGGGGGGAGTGAGTGAAAGCAGTGGGGTTAAAATATGCCAATCATCTTTAGGGCCATCAGGACCCTCCAAATGGACAACAGTGATTGCATTTGAAAGAAATGGTTTGATTGGGGGCCATGTGGCGGACTGTATCCCATTGGATTTTTGTGGAGTTGAGGTGAAGAATGTTTCACATCCATTGATCTCATTTGGAGTTTGGGTTTATGTTGGACATGGATCAGGCAGCTAAGGTGGTGAGGAACTTCCTGATGTCCTGGACTCATTGGGGCATCCAAAGTCATTGGTGATTCATGCCATCGACCTGATGATGATTCCCATTTCATTTTTTTTTTATGTTTTTTGGGTGCCACCTCTTGGGGGGAGGTTGTGTGGGGTGTGGTATGTGTGTTGAGGTACTCAGAGATTTACTTGGCTAGGCACTTGTTCAACTAAGAGGTGGCTGATTTTGAATTCAAAATTTGAATTTGTTGGGACAGTGGGATTGGGTTGGTGGTGTCTAGGGAGTCTGCCATGTGTTGAGATCATGGTTAGACATTCCAACCATTAGATGTAGGGCAAGTTGCATTGAAGGAGAGGATCGCCAAGGGCCTAGTGATCATTGTGCAGTGAAGAATGGTGTGAGACTTGTCAGTGTTTTCATGGTGGAATTCTTACATGAACAAGTAGGCTCCAAGTTTGGGTGAATAGACAGTGAGGGTGAGAGTGAAGAATCTTTTGGGGGTGGTCGTCTCTCTGGAAGTTTCTTGGGGAGATACTATGGAGCAGAGATGTCTTGGGTCATCCTCATGAGCATCTCCAGCTGGTTGTACCTTGATGGAGGTCCATCTCCTTTCTGCGTCAGTCACTGTCATAGTATCGTTCCCGGCCATTGATCTATCATCGATCGCCTTCCTGTTTTTTCCTTGATCTGATGCAGACTATCTTCCCTCGACCACCGTACTCCATGCCATGATTTTCTGTTGTATACTCCTCGGCTTTTGTGCTATCGACTATGGTGCATCTCCTGCTGGGCTCGAGTTTCAGGTTGGTAGTTGTGGTTTATTTGGATGAAGAAGGTGTGCTCTATTGTGTGAAGGTGGATGACAGTAGGGACCATGCATTGTCAGGTGCACTCAACTTGGATTTGGATCGATCCCATATGCAGGCAGCCTAAAAGGTTCTAGTTATCTCTTTGTATTAGCTTGAATATCTTGAAGTGCCAGGTATGAAGTGGGAGCCCTTGAGCATGGATCTGATCTTCATTTTCTCCTATGTTGCATGGATACAGGTATGCATGACAGTGTAGGACATGGGTATGAGTGGATTCTTCGTGCCCCAAAAAGTAGGATTCAGCAACACGGCTACATACATACACACATACATGCATACATGATATATAATTACAAAGAATAGCAAAAAATTCATAATAATTCCAGTTATGACAGCATAGTAAATAAGCATGTGTCAGTATAAAACATGATGCACCACGACTCTAAAGCGGGGAAAAAAAAGAAGCACAAAACATATGATTCCCAATCCAGAAGTGTCTGTATCAGAACATGTGTCCATACGTCTCCAACACAAGTATGGGACCCTTGTTGAAGAATCCATGTCATCATCATCATCAGAGCCTTTTTCCATCTATTTGGGGTTGACTACATGAATCTTGGTCCGCCATTCTGCTTTATCAAAGGCCATACCCTAAGTGGGGCCATGAGTCGCTATATCTTTTCTCACTACTTCCAACCGTATCTTTTTGGGCCTATCCCTTGCCCCTTTTAAGTCTTCCATTTGAACCAACTCACACCTCCTAATAGGTGTTGAATTGCAAATGGCCAGCCCACCTAAGTTTACTTTTTCTCATCTTATTACCTATTGGAGCCACACCTAAGTTTTCTTGAATGTATTCATTTCGAATTCTATCCCTTATTGTCTTGCCACTCATCCATCTCAACATCCTCATTTTAGCTATATTCATCTTATGGGCAATGTTGTTTCTTGACCATTCAACATTTTACCCCATAACGCAAAGCTGTTCTCATAGTTGTCCTATAAAACTTCCCCTTCAGCTTCATTGGTATACGGCGATCACATAAAACTCTAGTTGCACATCTCCACCTCTCCCAACATAGATTTTCTCATTGCCCCAACTGATGTTTTCCAGTGAGAACTTGGCAGGGCCACTTTGAAATGCAAAGTAGAGCTTTGAAGGGCTGTCGTAATCTACTCGTGTTGGGGAAGACAAGAGAAAGGCGTCAGTGGAAAGAAGTGTGCAAACCAGATGGAACGAGTCCTAGGCATCCTTTGCCAGCTTGTAATCCCCTGAACATCATGTATGGAATTATGGATGGGCAAACGTGGCCGACAATGGAGTCCTTCGACATGTTGAGTCTTTCTGAGATGAGGTCCTGTCATGTGGATAGACAAAGTGTGGCAACACAGTGGATAAGAGGGGTTTTGCAAATAGGATCTTGGATTTAGCAACTAAGGTCTTGGGGATACTGGTGTCGGAAGGGTATGGGGTAAAGATATGGGGCTTCAACTCTGCAAGCATGGTTTGTTTGAAAGAGAGGATCTCTTTGTAGGTGTGGTTTTGGTCTTGCAAGATGTTGGCCTTCAAATAGTTTACGGGTTTGGTGTTTTAGTAGTTTGCGGAAAGGGAGGCTTACATCTTTTGTCCTGCATCTTTGAGTTTATAAGGGGAAACTGACATTTTGGTTAGAAGGAAGTGGTCAGGAGGGATGAACCTCCCCCCTTTCTAGAGGTTGAGAGGGGGGAGAGAAGAGCGGAAAAGAAGGTGGTGGGGGGCGGTAGCACGAGCAGCGAGTAGCCTGTCTCGGCACAGGGGGAAGCAACCGTAGTTCAGCAGTGATATAGGCTTGGGGAGCTGGACAGGGGAGGTTCATGGATGGTTTCGGTGTTGAACTCCCTGGCTTCTTAGGATGTGCCTCTATGAGAATTGTTTAGCAACTGTATCAGGTGGTTTTACTTTGCAATACATTTCGTGTTATTGGGAGGTAATCTGGCATCCTGATCTTGGTCGCTGTAATTGAAGTTGCGGTGGGAAACAAGCCAAAATATAACCATCCATGAACCCTGAGAAACAAAAATCAAAATGGAATTCATGTTAAACAATCCCCCAAATGAATCAAATTACAACGACCAAGAAACAAAAACCTCCTAACAATTGCTGTACTGGGTTTGCTCTACACTTGGCCAACCCATCAAAATCTACTTTCTCTCATTTGATCGTCTATTGTTGCCACACCTAAGTTCTTTCGAATGTATTCATTTCGAATTCTATCGCTTTGTCATGATAACCAAAATGTCTTGTACCGTTTGATTTAGAAAATGCATGTACCCAGCATGTTTTCTGCTTAAGGTCAACATCTTTCTGACCTTCGTGGATAAAATCCATGCCCTATCTTTTATTGGGCACACTTTCTATGCTTCCCCTACAGCATAAAACTTCTATACTTCCCCTTATCCAACCGTGCATTCTAAATGGACGGCTTAGATGGCCTCGATCACAATATCACCCTCTATACTATTTTATTTTTAATATTTTTTATACTAAACATTTTGACAGCAAAATTTGGGCCTCCAATCCTCTCTTGATCTCGCACCTATAAAAACTGTAAAACAAATATTCCCAATAAAATAAAATGACTAAAATTCCCCTAAAAGTTTCAGGGGTAGTTTGGTCATTGTATTTTATCAAAAAAAAATTTAAATATTTTATTTAGGTGCACCCTATTGAGGTGATGGCACATACCAAATTTCATATTCATATAGTTCGTAAAAAATAAAATAAAAATAAAATACTCCTATGCCGTCGGATCTAAAGTAAATGGTTAGTGGCTCACTTTATCTAATTGGACGGCTATATATTTTATGCTGTAGGGGAAGCATAGAAACCTTTCCTTTTCTTATTATTCAAGCATAGTTTTTCATGCTCACATGATTGGGCCCAGTTTGAGTCCATAGCTTCCTAAAGCTCGTTTTACTTGATCAAATGAGCTGTGAAAGGGCTTTTCATGTGGACTTTTGTTGTATGGGAAGGCATGGGGTGTTGGTTTTAAAAATGATACTTCTCTTCTGTGCAGATTCTTGTACCAATTGCAAATGGGTCAGAAGAGATGGAAGCTGTCATGATCATTGATATCCTGCGGAGAGCTGGTGCTAGCGTGGTTGTTGCATCTGTGGAAGATAAGTTGGAAATCGTGGCTTCTAGAAAGGTGAAATTAGTGGCCGATATGCTTCTTGAGGAGGCTGCTAAGTTACCCTTTGATCTAATTGTCTTACCTGTAAGTACACAGAGATCAACAAATACTTCTTGACAATTGAGAGATTCTGCAAGTGAGCCATTGAGTGGATTAATGCATTCTAATTTTGGGGTCTTAGTGCTAAATGTTTATCTTCGTGTACAATTGTCAGGGGGGACTTGTAGGAGCACAAGCATTTGCAAATTCTGATATGCTGATAAACCTACTAAAGAAGCAGGTAGAATCAAATAAACCATATGGGGCAATATGTGCGTCACCTGCATTAGTCTTAGAGGCTCATGGTTTACTCAAGGTATGAGGATATGAACTAGTTTTTAATAAGAAAACTGTGGGTACGTGTGTGTGCGTTTGCCTGTGGACTCAGTAAAAATAGTACCAGTTCTCTCTGTGGGGGGTGTGCAACTATCAATCTTATCCCAAATTTCATCTGAGCGCTTTGCTTCCATTTTTGAAGATGACTGAATTTATATTATGGTCTTCAACAGGGGAAGAAGGCCACCGCATATCCAGCCTTGTGCGATAAGCTCACTGATCAAAGTGCAGTTGTGAATAGAGTAGTGGTGGATGGAAACCTAATCACGAGTAGAGGTCCTGGGACATCCATGGAGTTCGCATTGGCTATTGTCAAGAAGTTATTTGGGTGTGACAAAGCATTGGCTATTGCCGAGCCCATGGTTTTCTTTTGAAAGATGGCTTGATCCACTGGCGAGGAAAGTCTAAAAGATTTTGCTTTTACTGGTGCAGATGATACATCATATGAGTTTTGGTCTCTCTCGTCTAGATCATACGAGTAATAACTATCATGGACGTTTTGGTCTCTGTCGTGTACATTATATCATGTAAATTTGGTCTCCCTCGCGTAGATTATATCATGTGAATTGGACGTGGTTAACCTCAACGATGTTTACTCACCCAAAAAACAAAGAAAACCGTTCTGCACGTTTTATCCTTTCATCAAAACTGTTTCCCATTGTCATCCTTTCAATGATCTTATTTAACGGTGATGAAACCATCTGAACCTGTTATTCAACAGAGAAGAAACCATCAAAACCGGCGAGGCCCTAAAAAAGTCTGGCTTGGGCCACGAACTGTGGCCCTAGGGCTGGGCTAGGGCTAGTACTATCTCGTTTCGGCCTGGCCATTTTTCTTTTCTTGTTCTTGTTTTATTTTTTTCTTCATTAGTTTTGACCCAGATCGAATCGAGAGGCAATTTTGAAAAAAATACAAAAATGCATGTTTGCCGACCTTCCTCTTAATATTTACCTATAATAACATCATTTCATGTTTTAGGTAAAAATTTCAAGTCCATACGTAAATCACTCTTTTTCGTAATTTACAAACAGTGGGTATGGAATCAATACAAAAACCCAAGCTGGTGAGAGAGCCAAGTCGCTTTTGTACGGTCTCCATGAAAGGAGTCTCTCACCTTCACAATTCCCATGAAAGAGGCGCCTCATTCACAATTCCCATGAAAGAGGCGCCTCATGGAAACTTGCCCTTACATTCTCCAAGAAACAAGAATAAATGAATCCTGTAATGGTGACTTCTCTAGAAATTGTTTACTTCTCTTCCTCTAGAGCTGACTCTAATTGCAGAAGACAGTGACCGAGCCTTGTTGATAATCAGAACTGAGCAAGTAATGGAGAATTCGGAGGAAGAGAGCAAGTCACCCACCGGCCCTAGTTCAGGGCAATCCTCCCAGCCTATGAGCCCTGCTGTGAGGCGTGATGCCCCCGGCCCTCCTCGACCCACAATGAATAATGAGTAGCTCACTGCGATCTCTCGCAGTGCTGTCACTACTTCCTCACCTGTGCGCAGTGACCTCTCGTCATAAGCTACTGTCTTTGATTTCACATATCTTTTACGACATTCACTGATGAACGCCTCATCTAACTCCATCTCGATGTCGTATCCACTGTCATCCTCGTCTTCAATATCAATTGCTTTCTCGTATTTGTCGCAGGGCACAAAGCGTATGATTGTGAAATTGATGCTCGGGTTTAAAGCCATCCTCATGCCGAAAGCCATGGCTTCGCGGTCATCCGAGCCGCCAAAAAACAGCACAGCCACGGTCATCCGGACATTGGTTGCAGTCTTGAACGTGGCCCCTCCGAGTCCTCGGTTTACTAGGATTCCGACTGAGCATGGCGCGTGATCCTGTGTCTGCCGGTTCACCTTTTGGAGGGCATGGTTGCGAATGTCCATCTTTCCGTCGACCCTTTGGAACTTGTGGAAGGGCAAGATGATGAGCGAGGTGCGCATGTCTGTTGCAGTGATGCAGATGTCCTCGTGCATGTTGAAGTAGTACGAGACGGCGGTGGTGAGGCGGATGGGGATCCCATTCGAGAGACGGTACGCACGCAACACCTCGGAGATGGCCTCAGCATCGTATGAGATGAATGTGGCCCTGGTGTCGCGGCGGTACATGAGGGGGGAGGCGGAGCGCTCGGTGTACTCAAGGAGGTGTACAGTAGAGACAGAGAGGGGTGCAATCTCGGGCTGGGCAACCCGGCATGCCTCAACGAGGTTGAGTGTGACAGGGACATCGGCCGGGCCATGAATGCAGGAGAGGATGCGTAGCAGGGCATCGGGGCTCTGCCGCTCCATGCCTGGGTGCAGATATGCAGGCATCCGCCGCCTCACCTGTCGCATGATGAGTACCACCGCCGGACCCGTAATTCCCGAAATGGACACCGCTGCCACGATGAAGATTGCGTAGGACCGTAGGTTGAACATCTATGGAGAGTGCTTTGGTGTTAGCCAGTAAAAAGAGACATTACACACTCAACTTTCCTACATTTACTTTCATGCCACCCCTGCCATTGAAAAGTGGACAACAGACAACTAAACACTAGGGCTGGCTGGCTGGCAATGGCCTGCATGGCCCACCCCAAAAAAAACAGTAGGGCTTGGGTTACAAACTATAGCTATAGGGCTGGGTTAGGCGAGTGCTAGCCCTCCTTTTTTTTTTTTTTACATTTGTTTTTTAGTGATTTATATACAAATCAATATAATATGCTTTGTTTATAAGGAAATTACATAGAAAGCCGGTCAACCTTTTTTTTTTTTTTTTTTCAAAATTACCATTTAATCTGAAGATGGAATATTCGATCTGAATTTTATATTATTATTATTAATTTTCATTAGTAGGACAGTGCTTCAAGCTTAGTGTAGTGCCTTACTAATGAAAAAATTAAAAAATTAAAATTAAAATTCGGTTTGATAAATAATTTTTAAAAAAATAAAAAAAATAAGTTCATCGACTTTTTTTATAATTTCCATTGTTTTTTGCCTGACCTGGCCCGTACGGGGATAAAGGTCTGGTGGCAGCCTGGGAGTTACCATTCGCTTATTAAAATGATGCTTGCCGTAATGTCGTCATACTGGTAACACAATTAGCTCTTGGTACTGGGGCGGTTTTCTGCATTGCTTATCCATTTTTTGTATGCGGGCTTTAATATGTGCCTGCTAACCTAAATTCGGGAACTTTTGTTCATGGCTGTGTTTCAAGACTTGGCTAAGTTTACTTAGAATTGGCGGAGTAACTCAGCCTTACTTTACTTAGAATCGGCCAAGTCTAGCTTGTTTATTATGCAAGTTGGGGTGCCCAACTAGCAGCGCAACAAAAAAACCCTTCGAATTATGCTTTTAAAAAAATATGGAAAATACCATTATTATAAGAAATGTTAAAAAATATGTAAAATACCATTATATTATTTAGAATTATGCTTTTAGATGATTTCAATGGTTTATAATATAATTTTGGAACTTTCTTATTGGTTATTTTTTGTTTTTTTTTCTGAAATATTGATGGTACAAATCAAGTTGTAATCCTTACTGCTTTTGATTTTTAATATTTTTTTTTAGTTTTTTACTATTTCTTTTGCTTTTCTAACATATTCTTGGGTTGTATATGACTCTCGACTGCATTCTGGCTTGTCCTAGTTACTCGCCTTGCCAAGGGCTAGACCCTAGCTGAGGTAAGCTTTAAAACACTGGTTAAGAGTATTATTTGGATCAAAAGAGTGATTTACATACGGACCTTCAATGTTTTTCAAAAATACGAAATGCTCTGTTTATATACAGAAATTACATAAAAGGCCGTTCAACTTCTTTATTTATTTATTTATTCAAAATTACTCTTCAGTCTAAAGACAGAATCTTGAATCCAAGTTTTATTTTTTCAAAAAGATTTTTGTTCGTATGGGAGTGCCCTACTAATACTAATGCAAAACTAAATTTTTTTTTTCAAATTCGTTTGTCCTCATATCATGGGACAGTTTTGTGAAAAAACAAAAAAAAAAAAAGAAAAAACCAAATAGGTTGACCGAACTTGGTGTTTTAGAAAAAAATTCAAGGTTGGTACGTGAATCACTCTCTCTCGGGTATCCGAGGTTAGCTGCTCCAAAGAGAAGGTGGGTAATCCCTATGGTGTACCTAGATAAGATAGGATTGTACTCTCCGCCCCAAACTGTATTGAAGTGAAATGTATGATGTGGTTTACCCCTCGGCTGGAGCAGACGTTGAAGAGGATGACGTCGGCGACGCCCCTGGTGTTGAGGAAGAATCCGAGCACCAGCGCCTCATGCAAAGGTATCTTGTATGCCGTCGCTGCCGCCACCACCGCGATCAGCTTACTCACAATCCCCATCACCACCATCACCACCACCGCCACTATCGCCCCCCCGTCCCACACCAACCTCAAGTTCGAGTACTGCCCGATGAAGCCGAAATATGTCGGCAAGATTCCCACTCGCACTGGGTAATAGAGCCTATCGGCCACCGTCAAAGCGATGCCCCTCTGCCTCGGGAACAGCACGCCGAACAAGAACGCGCTCACCATGCCGTCGTAGCCGAGAAACTCGCCCAATGCTGCTGAACCAATTGCGAGACAGATGATGATGCATAGGTGACAGTCGCTCATGCGCGCTCGCTCGGGCTCACCCGCCTTCGCCCAAAGCAGCATTGATGGTCCCACCGCGAACAGAAGCATGAGCGCGATGATGAGACCGATGAACACGGATGTGATGGTGTCGCCGATCCGGCCGTCATTCATTGACTCTGAGGTGAGGAAGGTGAGGGTTGAGAGGCACAACACATCGGTGAAGACAGAAGCGGAGAGCGCGAGCTGGCCCACCTCGGAGGTTCCGAGCTTGATCTCGGTGGCGAGGCGGTAGAGCACCGTGGATCCCCCATTGGCCATGAAGAGGGGTATGATGGCTCGAAACTCGCGTGCTGTTACGTTCGGACGGATAAGGGGGTGCAAGAACCTGGTGGCGAGTAATCCCGCCGAGCCCGAGACGAATATCCCAGCGAGCGCGATCACTGATGCCTGGCCTTTTGCGCGCAGGATAATGCCCGGGTCTAGCTCGAGCCCAACGAGGAAGCAAAAGAGCTGGCGTCCCGTGATGGAGACCATGTTCAGCACGCCGAGGCTTGTATTCGGAAACAATTCCGCCTTGAGCCAACCTATGCTGCCGAAAAGAGTAGGCCCCATAACGATCCCTCCCTAAACACGCCGGAAAAATTCGAAATTCAGGCCCTTCACACACATTTTACTCGTTTCGATCCTAGGGTAAACAAAACCTGGTTAAGCGCCTAGGTTATGCAAAGCCCTCGTTTGGTCATCTATTTGTTTAACTTGGGTTTACATTATTTAAGACGGTATGAAACGTTATCGTGCAAAATGTTTCCATTTGAAAATGGGTATTCTATGTGCTTGCTTAATTTAGGTTTACACTATTTAGGACACATTTGGCAGGTATAAAATATTTTCGTGCAAAATATTTTTATCTAAACATAGGATCATCTATCCGCCTAACTTGGGTTTACACTAGTTAGGACACATTTTGGTACGTACGAAACATTTTCATGCAAAATATTTTTATGTGAAAATTACGTTACACATATTTGGTACATGCAACAATATATATAAAAAAATTTCCCGTTATAAATTTTTTTA
The DNA here is from genome assembly GCF_054954075.1 of Amborella trichopoda. Lineage (NCBI taxonomy): Eukaryota > Viridiplantae > Streptophyta > Magnoliopsida > Amborellales > Amborellaceae > Amborella > Amborella trichopoda. The sequence goes on from NC_142336.1 coordinate 44,031,039, forward strand.
CCAAAATTATAGAGAGAGAAACTATACAAAATTTTAAAGTGAGAAACTACTTAAAAATTTTTAGAGAGACAAACTACTTAAAAAAAAAATTTAGAAATAGAAACTATCCGAACATTTTAGGAGGGAAAACTGTCTAAAACTTTAAATTTGATATAGTTTTCTCTCCATGATAAAGTTTCTCTCTCCAGAATTTGAAATTTCATATGGTTGAAACAGAAACTATCCCAACATTTTTAAAGGGAAAACTATCTAAACTTTAAATTCGATATAGTTTTCTCTCCAAATATTTGGAAAAAGTTTCTCTCTCCAGAATTTGAAATTTATATAGTTGAAAATTTCTCTCTCTAAAAATTTGGAGATAGTTTCTATCTCAAAGTTTTTCAAGTAGTTTCTATTTCTAAAATTTGATATATTTTGACTCAGTAAACTTTAAGATACTTTTCCTCTCTAAAACTTAAATTTTGAGAACGTTTTTCTAAATTTTTTGAGATAGTTTTTCTCTCTAATTTTTCTGTTTTTTTTGGTAATTTCTCTCTCTAAATCTTGAAATAATTTCACTCTCTAAAGTTGTAAGATACTTTCTCTTTAAAACTTGAAATTTGATATAATTTCTCTCTAAAAATTTTGAGATAGTTCTCTCTCTAAAACGTTTTAAGTTGTTTCTCTCTCTAGGTTTTGATGTAGTTTCTCTCTCTAAAACTTAAAAGTTGAGATAGTGTCTCTCTCTAAAATGTTTAAGATAGTTACTCTCTAAAAAAAATTAGATAGTTTCTCCCTCTATAATTTTAAGATACTCTATCTCTCTTAAGCTTAAAATTTGAGATAATTTCCCTTTAAAAATTTTGAGATAGTTTCTCCCTAAAAATTTAGCTATTTTCTATTTCTAAAATTTTAAAAAACTTATCTCTCTAGAAATAGAAATTTAAGATAGTTTATCTCTCTAAAATTTTTGAGATAATTTCTCTTCTTAATTTTTTTTAGATAGTCTCTCTCTAAAATTTGATATAGTTTATATCTGTAAAATTTTAAGATACTTTCTCTTTCTAAAACTTGAAATTTTTAGACAGTCTCTCTCTAAAATTTGATGTAGTTTATATCTCTAAAATTTTAAGATACTTTCTCTTTCTAAAACTTGAAATTTTTAGAGTTTCTCTCGCTAAAAACTTTCAGATATTTTTCTCTATGAAATTTTAGGTAGTTTCTCTATCTAAAATTTGATATAGTTTCACTTTATAAAATTTTACAATTTTTTCTCTTTAAAAATTGAAATTTGAGATAGTTTTTCTCTCTAAAAAATTTCAGATAATTTTTCTCTCTAAAATTTGATATAGTTTCTCCCTCTAAAATTTTAAGATTTGTTTTTTCTCTAAAAGTTGAAATTTGGGATAATTTTCCTATCTAAAATTTTAAAATAGTTTCTCTCTCTAAAAATTTCATATAGTTTATCTCTCTTGATATAGTTTCTCTCTCTTAAATTTTGAGAAACTTTCTCTATCTAAAATTTAAAATTTGAGATACTTTCTCTCTCTAAAATTTTTGAGGTGGTTTCTCTCTTTAAAAATTTTCAAATAATTTCCCTCTCTAAAATTTGATTAGTTGCTCTCTTTAAAGTTTTAAGATACTTTCTCTCTAAAAATTCAAATTTGATATAGTTCTTCTTTTTAAAATTAGTTTCTCTATAAAAAAATTCAGGTAGTTTCTCTATCTATAATTTGATATATTTTATCTCTCTAAATTTTAAGAACTTTATTCGTCTAAAATTTATAATTTGATATAATTTCTCTCTTTAAATTTTTTGAAAAAGGTTATCTCTCTAATTTTTTATAAGAAATTTCTCTCTCTAAAATTTTAAGATACCTCTCTTTAAAACTTGAAATTTGATATAATTTCTCACTAAAAAAATTTTGTGATAGTTTCTGTCTCTAATTATTATTAAAAATATTTTTATTATTATTTTATTTTATTTTATTTTTAGTTTCTCGCTCTAAAATTTCATATAGCTTCTCTTTGTAAAATTAGTGAAAATTACAAGAACCCCCTATGAGTACATTTTCCATGCAACTTATCCCAACCTAATTTTTTCTGTCACTTTTTTCCCAAAATGAAGTTTTTGTAATTTTTCCTTAAAATTTTAAGATACTTTCCCTCTTTAAAACTTAAAATTCGGTTTCTCTCTCTAATTTGTGTGGATATTTTGACATAATTAATTATATTTAATAAAATGGGCAGCTTTGGTGTACAAAAATAGTATTGTCACAAGTTTTCTCTCTTTTATGCTTCTACGAAATAACGGTTTGGATATCTCAATTTTTTTGGTTTCATATACCCGGCCTCTCTTTTTTGGTTATATAAAACATGATTATGTATCCAAAAAGTTGCCAAAGGATACCTTGGGATCCAAACAACCATTAAAAATGATTATATGTTTGTTTGGATGTAGGAGTATTGCAATCCAAAAATCTTGTGAAACATACTTTTAACTACACGATTTTGCAAGATTTATTCAAAAATTAAAACCCCACACCTAGCTTTCTAGCTTTCTAGTTACCCATGACCCAACTCTCTCGCTCTCTCTAAGAAGATAATAGTTTAGTGGCACCAAGCATCAGTATCCACTGGACTCCATGATTGATTCAAATCTAATCCACGAAGGAATCCATGATTGATTCAAATTTATTTCACGAAGGATACTCACGAAGACTTCGGTCATTGAGACATGCGAATTTTACACAGCTTCAGATTTAATTTACAAAAGGATACTCACGAAGACTTCGGCCATGGACTGAGGCATGCGAAGGCGTCGGAAAACGGGGCGGAGCAACCAAATGATGGTGATCATAATGGAGGTCTGAAGGCCAAGGATCATCATCCTTTTGGGGACGTCATCCCGGTAGAGAAAACATGAGTAGTTCTGCGGTCGATATGACTTGATGACGCTGCTAATGGGCGGCGCCGGGGTCGTGTTCGCCATAGAGGTGGAGTCTAGCTTACTTGCTTCGGGTGGTGCAGAGGAGGAGGGTGGTGGCTCCGCCCGTCGCGTAAAAGGCGTTTTACTCCTGAGTTTCTGGTTTTTATGTTAAAAGTGGTGGACGCGTGAGCGATGTTTTTGCGCCAGGAATGGAGAATGACTCCACTCCTTCCTCCTACGTACCGGGTCAAATTCATTCTCCACTCCCTCCTCCTACTTACCGGGTCAAATCCGTGGAATATCTTTGGGATTTCTTTTGTCCCTCCCCCAATATATCCTCTTACTTACCCGGTCAAATCCGTGGAATATCTTTGGGCTTTCTTAAGTCCCTCCCCCAATATATAGCAGCGATTTAAGTGCCGATTTTTCAAACTAAATTATACAATAAATTTTTTCTAAGAAATAAAAATTCTAAAATTTGGGACTTGGGGGATCGTCTTTTTTATCTTAGATCTATGACGTGAGCCAGGGGATTCCGATTTGAATGCCGCTTTTTAAAACTAAATTATAGAATAAATTTTTTCTAAGAAATAGATTTTCTAAAAATTTGGGAATTGGGGGATCGTTTGTACTATCTTAGAATTTTTGTTTTTAGAAATAAGGTAACCAATTCCCAAATTTTAGAATTTTTGGTTATCTGGTAATTGAGTGATTTATATATGGACTCTAAATTTTTTTCTAAAATACAAAATATTCTAGGTAGAAATTACAAAGAAAGTTGGTAAATCTGCTTTTCCAAAATTGGTCCTCGGTCTAAGGACATCCATAGACCGAATATTTTTTAGTTGTTTCGTTAACGAAAACACTAAAAAAGAATATTAAAATTCAGACAGCATATTCTGTCATCATATTGAGGGGCAATTTTGGAATTTTTTTTAAAAAAGAGGGTTGACCCAACTTCTTTGTAATTTCTCCTTATAAAAAAAAGGGTTGATCAAGTCACACCAATAATAAAGTATTAAAAAAAAAAAACATAAAATAAAATGATGAAATTAAACCTGAAATTTTATAGGGATATTTTACGTATTCAATTTTTTTTATATATATTTTATTCATGTGCATCCACTAAGGCGCACACACCTATAAAATTTCAGATCATTATGGTTTGTAAAAAAAATATTAAAATTCAAACACTATTAGACATCTGCGACTGTGTGATAAACTTTGAACGATGATAAAGCCATAACTGAAGTACTATAGAACTTTACCTATAGACGTTTTGTAATGTTTTCCTCTATATATATATAGGAAAATCTTTCTACGTTTCCCTACAAAGTTTTATCGTCCCCTTTATCTAATCCTCTATTTTTTAATGGAGGGTTAAGATTGCCCCAATCACAACGTCATGTCTCTACACTATTTTATTTTTAATATTTTTCTATGAACTATTTTGACACCAAATTTCGGACGTCCATTCCTCTCTTAAGCTCGCACTAACAAAAAAATATAAAAAAAATATTTTCAATAAAATAAAATGATTAAAATACCCTTGAAAGTTTCAAGGGGTATTTTGATTATTATTTTTATCGATAAATTACTGTTAATATTTTTTATAAGTGTGCTTCAATTAGAAGATGACACGTACCAAATTTCATATTCAGAAAATTTGTATTAAAAAAACTAAAAATAAAATACTTTGAGACATTGGATCTAAGATCAAATGGTAAGTGACTCTCTTGATAAAAAATGGACGTTTGAATGGTGGGGGAGGATAGAACTTTTATGTTGTAGAGAGAACATAGAAATCTTTTTTATTTATATATATATATATATATATATATACTATATTATTATGTCAGAGTTGATGGATGAACACGTATCGTGAAAATAAAAAAAATCCTAATGCTAGAAAGATTGAGAGGCACACATTCCTGTTCTTTTTCTTTTTGGTAAACATTCCCTCTTTAAAGGAAAAGGGAACCAAATTCAAAAGAGCAGGGTACGTACGATTTGAAAGGGAGAGTACGCACAATTTGAATGCTTATCTTAACATATTTTATATTTGTATTTTTAAGAGAGAGTGAAAGATTAAGAGGCACGTGGAGAGAGATTATTTTAGATTTTTAGGAGTGATAATTCTAAAGATATGTATTTACCAGATATCATTTTCTAAAAAAAAATGATAAAGAGAGAATGAGGGGCACGTAGATGAATAAAATATATAACACTTTTCAAGTGACCAATCTAAAGAGATAAATTTATAAGATATCATTTATGGAGGAAGATAGAGAGGTACGTGAAGATGGAGAGAGGTTTGGAGAGTGATAAACCTAGATACATTTACGGAAGGTTATTTACTTAAAATATATAATGAGATATAAGAAAATACTGGATAAATACAATAATACACATTCCTGAATCTGGAAAATTTGAAAGTTAAATTTCTATCTTTCCTAATATTCTCCCGTTGAAAATTTCTTAAATCCTCCCCCTATCACTCTCTTATCTCTCTCCTTTTGATCTCTCCGCTAGATCTATATGTTTGAAGCAGTGGTTTAGAACCTAAAATTGGGTTATGAATTGGCCTTATGGTGCAATTTGGATTAAGATTTCGTGATCTTTTGGGATAAATAAAGTTCAAAAGATTTTTTTAAAAAAAAATTATAAAAATTAAATGAAGAGGAAATTGTTTATCTAATCCACATTGCTGATTCCTTTTTTTTTTTCAATCTAATTCAAATTATTGATTTGTCTAACATAATCATCACATACTTTCACAGAATTAGACGGTTCCCACCAAACGGACCGATTCCCGATTATGAAAATGAATAAGTCCATCCTCCTGTGCAACGCGACAATTCTTGTCCTAAGTCAATTTTTTATAGAAAAGTATATAATGAGGCCATTTATCTTGGGTAAGAAGTGATCACACTTAATCTTGACCGTTGAATGTGAAATGAGATGGTTGTATTTATTTTATTGACCAAGTTCAAATTTTTTTTTAAAAAAAGTTTCCTGAACTTTGTAACGCACCCAAAGCTAGTTGATTTCACATCGAATGATTATCCATTACAAGTAATGGTGACCTGCTTATAAATGGTTTCATTGTATACAAACTGTATTTTTATATAGCACTTATTGTGTGTATCGCTTGATCCGTTCCCTTGCCCTAAGACTTCGGTAGAGAGGCATAACCTATGGTCATGAGGGACGCCTCAATTAGTCCCCCCTTTTGCTTGGGCGGGAGCGGTAGCCGTTGCTTTACCACCAAAACCGAGCTCGTGATAGAATAGTCGGAACAGGACAATAAGTCCCCAATGGGCCCGAGCTCCGGGCACTCCTCCGACCCACTTATCATCAATTCTGTAAATCGGGACGTCCCCTGCCCCACCAGAAACAACTCAGATGATGCATCTAACTCTCGTAGGGCGTCCACTGTTTCCGCTTCTGAGCTCACCATCCTCTCCTCGTACCGCATACGGCCCGACTCTACATACCTCTGGCAAAAGTCATCCAGAAACTCCTCGTCCAGTGCCTCCACCTTCTCGTGTGGCGGGGCGGTCCCATCCGCCGTTCCACACTCCGAGAGAGTGAGTGAGGTATGGAGCCTCCCACAAATGAACCGCACCAGCCTGAAGCTGACGTTGGGATGCTCAGCCATCCTGCCGCCCAGCGCAAGGGCCTCGCGATCATCAGGTCCACCGAAGAAGAGTCCCGTGACTCGGTGCCTCTTGCCTGTGGCAGAGGCTAGCGTGGTGCCGCCGAGCCCCCTACATGCCAGCACCCCCACTGTGCAGGGGGCATGCTCTAGCACCCTACGGTTAAACGCCCTGTGCGCGGAACTTCGAACCTGCATTTTTCCATCGAGCCTTTGAAACATGTGGAAGGGGAGCACAACAATAGAAGCCTTTACATCCTCTGCACTGGTACACACATCCTGGTGCATGTTGAACATAAAGGAGATAGCGGTGGTGTGGTTCAGGGGAGTCCCCCCACCCTTCACATAGGCCTCCAACACAGCCGCTATCTCCTCCGCGTCGGCCCCAACTGGGGTGTTGCTGTTGTCATGGCGGTACTCGAGCTGGCAGGCAATTCGATCGTTGTACTCGATGAGGTGCATGGTGTAGGCTGCGAGGGGAGCAGAGGTGCTCGAGCCACGGAATGCCTCGATGTAGTTGATGGCAGTGGGCACATCGGTGGTGCCGTGTAGACATGCAAGCACCCGAAGCTCAGCGAAGAGGCCCTGCCTCTCAATGCCGGGGTGCATGTAAGGGGGGATCCCACGCCTGGCATACTGCTTCAGTGCTAACAAGGCGAAGGCCGATAGGAAGGAGCTCAGCAACGAGGCAACCGTTAGGATTGTCGCGCTCCGACGATTGACAACCTGTATGAAGCCAGAACATACTCCATGCTGTTACAAATCGAGCATCACACAAGTGCACTTACTTCTCCAAAGGGCAAATTTTCTACAGCGTCGATGGAGCACTAAAACCATCCATCAATTGGATGGCCGTTCACTGGGACTCTCAACCTTCTCAATGTTGGATGTGAATATCTACAGTTTTTTTTTTTTTTATTTAAAAAAAAAAATCGATTATTCTCTTTTTTTTTTTGGCGGAAATTTATCACAAGGTAAACTGAGAGGAAATTCATCACAAGGTAAACTGAGAGGTTATTGTAAAAGTTTCGGTCCTCTTATGTTCACTTGACATGTTTTTTTGTGTTTTGAGCAGTTTGAAGATCCAACTTTCAAATTGCTCGATCATTAGGTAGTTTGTATCTCCGAACAGTCATTTTCACCCAAAAAAACAGAAAAATGTTTAGATTTTTACTTTGCTCGACAATTAGGTAGTTTGTATCTCCAAATAGTCATTTTCACCAAAAAAAACAAAATAGGTTTAGATTTTTACTTTGAACTGGTTAAAGAAAAGAGGCGGTTTGATAGTTTCAAATTTAGAAATGGGGATAAAATGGAAACAATTCAAAATCACGAGCCTCTCTGTAAATTGTCCCATGAAACTCTTTTTAATATCGAAAATTATGCACAAAATACAAAACAAAATGTCTCGAATGTTGGTGACACATTTCATTTATTGAATGTTGTGATATATTTTCATTTATTGGATTTCACATCTAATGACTAAAAGTGATTGTGACATTCTTATACCAAACACAAAGGATCTCGTAACACCTTATTTTGAAGGCAAGGATGGAATTTGGAAACATAAAGCGTGTGCCTAATTGAAGATTTAGGATTCTAAATGTAAAGGGCAATGAAATTGACTAAGGCCCTTACAATATTATTTTTATGTTCTCTTAAAAGACAAGGTTTTTGGCTTGTTGAAGGCGTGAAGAGAAGAATCCTTCAGCAAGGAACTTAATTGGAGAGGCAGTGAGCGGGTAAGCTTTCTTAAAAAGAGGATAGAGTGAGTTTTTTCAAAATGTATTATTTGTAGAGCATAAAAACCAATGTTTAGGAATATTAAAGAAGAAAACTGGTACAGAAAATGAAAAGAGACATGACACAAGGATTTACGTGGTTTGGCAAGTTGCCTATGTCTATACGGCAGCAAAAAAATTTTCCACTAATTTATAAAATACTATACAAGCATAGAGAATAAAAAGGTTTGTCAATTTCTCTCTCAAGCCCTAAAATTGGATCCCTCTCTAGAACACACATCTAAAAGACAAGAACTAAGCTTTATGTTGATATCACACTTTTCCATATGTATTCTCTCTTTGCCAAAACTACTTTTATAAGGAGAAACATAGAGAAGATATCCACGTGAGCGCTCCTATCTCATTCCTATTTTCTAGGTTTTGAAAAGGTCTCCTATTTTCTCAATACAAAAAGGTTATTAACTACTCCCCCAAAAACGGTTATTAACTAATCCCCCAAAATAAGAATTCATATCCCATATAATAGGAGATCTAATAGGAATGCAAGATCACTTAATAACTTCTTATCCAAAAACATGGCTTCACACTAACAATATTCAATTTAAGATGGGTTCATTAGATTCACCAAGAGAACAATGGGTTTTAGGTGGATCAGCCAGAACAGAAAAAAGAAGAGTGATTTACTTACGAGCTTAATTTTTTTCTTAAAATATGAAATGCCGTGGAAATTACAAAGAAAGTTGATCCACTTATTTTTTTATTTTTTTCAAAATTGTGTCTCCGTCCGAAGTTATTCTCGGACCGAATTCTAATTTATTATTTATTATGATTTTTTAGATTTTCATTAATAGGGAATTACACTAAAGTTTGAAGCTCCTCTACTAATGAGAAAACTAAAAAATATAATAAATCAAAATTTGGACCGAGGATTCTAGCCTCACAATGAAGGGCGATCTTGGAAAGAATAAAAAAAGGCAGGTGACTGACTTCTTTGCATTTTCTGCTATAAACGAAGCATTTTTTGTATTTTAGAAAGAAATTTTTTTTTTTGGATCTGTGTGTAAATCACTCAAAAAAGAATAAACATGATGACAAAGGTCGGTAAGGGGGTGTCCTAGCTATGTTGGGGCCATGCCGAGCCAAAAAAGAAAAGAAAAGAGAGAGGGTCAGCTGAGCCGAACCAAGTCAGCATTGGCCCTAGCCCTAGCCTAGCCCAGCCCTTAGCCCTACGTTTTTAGCCCTTAGCCGTACGTTTTTTGCTTTTCTCCCAAGTCTGGTTTGAAAAATTGCAACAGCCATGACATTCTTGAGCTGCTACAATGAATAAAATGCGTGTTATTTACATGTAACCAGCATTTTATACTCCCTGTCATGCAACTGATGAGGGATGAGAAGATGCAATTTTGTAGCGTAATGCTGGTTATGATTAGAATTTCCGAAAGCTTCTGCAAATTTACTCACATGCAAGGTGCTGTCATAGATGATGATGAGGAGCAGGTCCGGGAAGCCTTTGATGGACAAGAGGAAGGCTGTCATGAGGCTCTCATGCAGCGGCGCCTTGAACACCAATCCCATGCTCAGTGAGGTTGCGACCTTCCCTGCAATAGCCAAGCCCGCGACGAGCAACATGCTCAAGCCTGCAGCCGGCTGCCTCAATTCGTCGGGCTTCAACAATAGGCTTATAAGGAAACAATACATGGGAAATGCGACAGACCGAACCGGGTAATACAATTGGTCAAGGAGCGCCGGAGCCACTCGTGTGTTCCTGGGGATGAACATCCCGAGCAACACACTGCACATCATTGGGGGGTAGCCTACCAGTGCAGCAAGCTGCGCTAGCGAGGTGACCATTGCTAGCACCACGCACAACGTAGTGTCGCTTATATGGATTCTCTGTTTTCTGTTGCGCCCCACCATCCAGTGAATGCCAGGCCCCATCAAGTAGGCGCATACCAGAGGATAGCTCAATGCCAGCAATGGTTCCATGAAGAAACCATGAGCCTGCAACCTGGCTACTGCCGGCTCTAGTGATGCAAGAGCGAGTAGCGTGAGGCACACCACGTCGTTCAACAGGGCAGTGGAAACCCCAAGTTGCCCCACCTTGGTGATTGCCAGCTTGAGCTCAGTGGCATGGCGTGCCTGCGTTGTGGACCCTGTGTTGGCTATGAAGAAGACCATAAGGCTACGGAAACTGCTGAGGGTTGAGTTGGGGGCGATAAGAAGCTGAAGGGGGTCGGTCACATAAGGAATCATGCCGCAGGCGATGCACCACCCCACTAGCACAAGCGAGCGGGCGTGCCAGCTGCTGCTCGTTACGAGGGAGATGTCCATCTCTAGCCCCGCCATGAAGGCGTAAACCTCCCTAGCTGTCCAAGCAAAGCCTTGCAGTGCAGTGATTCCTGTGGGTGAGAACAGCAATGCCTTAAGCCATGGGATGCTGCCTAGCGCGGATGGCCCCAGTAATAATCCCGTCTGCATGTGTAAAAGCCTTTTGTTAAGACTCGGGTTTAGATCAAAATTCATCTTTAATAAGTTTTGGCAAGCTGAACCATTGTGTTTGAACCAACTATTTCAAATTTGTTGAATGGTTGGGACTTTAATTATTTATTTTTTAAGATGTCCAAAATATTTTGATTACTTCTTTCTACCTTTACTTTTTGAAATTCTGTCCCATTACTGATCAAAATTGAATTGGTGTTGGTTGTGGTAGGTCTCATTCTACTAACACTGCTACCAATGGCTAGAAATCTTAACATCAGGGAACCCACCATCCGCAATACACACACCAAAAGCTAAAGAAAAATATTTAAAATTAAAAGGCTGGTGAAATCTCATGAGAAATTAACAATTATACATCCATTATGATTTTAAAATTTGCAAGAAAACAAGGACAAACCCCTGAGCCTTAAAATTTCAAAGGAAAAAAAGAAAAAAAAGAATGTTATCAGTAACTAGAATCTTTGTCTTACCGTGATCTCAGCGAAGTACTCCGGTATGTAAAAGAACCTGAGGATTGAACGCAAGACAGGGACGACAGAGAGGAGGACGCTCGCCTGGAAGAAGAGGAAGAAGAGCTGCTGTGCCGTCCCGTGGGAAACAATACCAGAAAGAATGTTCTTGTCCTCGGTGCAATTGAGAATGGAGGGTGGTATGAAATGTGGTATCGTAGGGCTTGCCATATTGTCCTAGAGCTTTTGTCGTCGTTAAACCGCCGGAAACCAGAGCCCAGCCAATCCACATGCCATGGCCACCCTCTGAAACTTGGGGGGGGGTTAAGAATGTTGGACAGAATGAGGGCAAGGCCTATTTACCAACTTCTATATTTGGCAGTGATCGGTATGTTTTCCAGTTTAATTCAAAGAAACACCATTCTTATTTAAAGAAACACCTCACCAGAGAGACAGCCGAACCAGCATTTCTTATTCAAATTGGGTTGGGATTTTCTAACTGATTACTGATAATAGTAAAAGTTCTTCATGACTCTGAGGGTGCAAGAGCCCGCTGACCCACCAACGTCCAGATTACCAACGTGGACGTAAAAAACTCACAAGGTTTATATGGTGTAGAATTTTTTTTTTTTTGAAAAATCACATTTTAAATATCAAGTTTATATATATATATATATATTTATTCATGAGTATCTTAACCTAGAATCCCTAAAGTTTTAGATTAAAAATCCATTTCTAAGATGGTTTAAGTAGGGGCTTGCATATGTATAATATGAGTTGGCTGACTCATAAAACTGCATCCTTCAAATATTCTTACACGAGATTTTAGGGAAACAACTTCTGTGGACTAGCAAAAACGCACTGCTCTACGCATGTTTTTTAGGAGCATGAGGTACATAAATAAGTATTTTTAGGAGCATGAGGTATATAAATAAGTATAATCAAAAGAAGGAAAATTGTTTGATGCGGCTTAGACCGCATTTTTATATATGCAGCCTAAAAGGTGTAAAACATCTATCTTAAAGGTGGATGCAAGTAGGTGTTCCATTTGAAAGCAATGGAAACTAATGGTCCATATGTTTTCTTACTAGAAGTTTTATTTCAAGTTTTTCAAATTTATTTATTTATTCATATTCATGATCTCCATGTTAGAGATTACATGTCTTTAAAACTAAGTCGTAAAATTCATCTCAAAAATAAATTTATTAAGAGGTCAGCATTTTTACATATACGGGCTGGGCCGCAGAGAAACCCTGTCCTGAAAAAAAATTCTAAAAGCACGTAAAAAATCAAATATTATGTTTCTCAAAATGGGATCTCAAAATGTTGGTGTTTAGAATGGAAAAAGTATACAGTGCTACCACTTACGTTTGGTACAAGGTGATTACAATTAATCTTGCCCATGAGATATGAATTGGGTGGCTCTCAAACTTCAAAATAAATTTTTTCAAATTTATTACATACCCAAATTATTAGATTTCACATCGGATGGTTATGAATAATTGTGACCTCCTTGTATCAAAGGTAAATGGTCTCATTGTATATATTCCCTAATGTCAAGTTTCCCACACTGAGATATCTAGATATTTCATCACACTCATATTACCTACACCCAAATTTATCCACATCCCATAATCTTAGACATGTATTATATAGAGAATATATATTTATATAATATGTGATTGCAATTGAAATCATTGCACAATTTAAAGTGTTTAATATTGGTAGGGTAGAAATTAAATTAAAAGAAAAAATAAAAATAAAGTGAAGCCCTCAATTTCAAAAAAAAATAAAAATAAAACCCCTCATTATATAAAAACAAAAAGCATATGCACAAATCTTAAAAAAACCTTGAAAAATATAAAAACGTTGTTAAAAAAAATTTAAAACTCAAGTATAAGAGTGAAACACATGAAACTAAATACAATAAGAAAATATTTACAAACCCTAAAAGAGTACCTATTGAATTATTGAATGAGTCTAATCTTTTTTTTTTTCTTCTTTAACACATGAAACTAAATACCTTTCTTTACAATAAGAAAATATTTACAAACCCTAAACGAGTACCTATTGAATTATTGAATGAGTCTAATCTTTTCTTCTTCTTCTTTTTTTTTTTTCTTTTTAATTATAAGCTTTGCTAATTAGCGGATGAAAAGTTTCATTCCCTAATTTCATAAAAGAAACATGCATGTAATATTTCAACAACCTTACATAACCTAAACTAGGGCACGATTAAAACAAAATAAGGAAATATTTGGTTATTTTTTTGTTTTAACCTGTAAATACAATCATAAATGAAATAAATTAAATTAAAAGATACAAAAAGAAAAAGGAAAATAAAAAATCACTTGCAAATGTAAAAATAAAAAAAAACAAAATAAATTATGAGCGACAAAACATGATTTATATAGTCCTTTATTTGTGTTCTTCCTTGCTGACTTTCGGGTAATGATTAAAGGCTCTCTGACATTTTTGAATTTTGAAAATCCAAAATTCATCTGAGAATTACATTTATGGATTTTAAAAATTCAAAAATTGCAAAAGAAAAGAAATAATGTCCCAACAATTATATTTGACCCAAAAAAAAAAAAAAGGGTGCGGTTTGTATAGAGTCAAGGCTCAAAACAATCAAATTAAAGCCCACCTTTGAATAGTGTCGATAAATGTTATTTCAATATTGGAAATATTTTTGATAGCTTTAAAATATATTTTTATCTTTAATTATAAAATTTTAAATTTCAAAAATAATGTAGATTGAGCAGATCTATGAAATTTAGAAAATCTTGAAAACTGATCATCCTAAAATGCATTACAAAATGCATGATTTTCAAAACTTGAAATACATTTTTTTCTCATGTCCATGCATCTTGATGTAGAGATGATTAATTTAAGGATCTTTAGGCATCAAAAGAACCTCTTCTAGTGAAATTTGTGAGGTAGGCTCTAATGTGATTGTTTAGACCTACGCTCTATGTAAACTTTTTTTCAAAAAATAAAGTCGGAACATTTTCAGATTTTAAAAATTAAAACTTCGGATTTTAAAAATCCAAAATCCAAAACTTTTGGATTTTCAAATAAAAAATTGAATTTTAGCTTCGCTGAACATTTTCGGTTTTAAAAAATTCTTTTAAATTAAATATTGGGATTTTCAGAATAAAAAAATTTAATTTTCCAGTTGGATCATGTATTTTTTGTTAAATTTAGATATAGAAAATCCGGAAATCTTGTTAGGGAAAAAATGAAAAGCCTCAACTACCCTTCAAGATCTAGAAATCCACAAATAAAACTTGCATAGATCCAAGCAGTTCGGAAACCACAAAAAAAAAACTTGATAATGACGTAACAACGATAAATTGTAGGTAAATTTTACATAATGTCATTGTATTTTTGTATAAATTTTACAATTAATTTGGGCTGTCTCAGACGGTTCGTTATCTATTTAGAGGGAAACTGCATCGAAGGAGAGAAAAAATCTTATACAGCAGTATGAAAGAGAATTCAAAAACCATACTGTCCACGTTATTGTACATACAAAAAAAACGAAAGCAAAAAAAAGATGATTAGCCATTTTATCTTACGTGGAACTTGAAGAATGACCCGAGGCTTTGGCAGTAACATTGTTAAATTTTATGATGAGGTTTCTGACTCTATTCTCACTAAAAAAAATAAAGGCCAACTCTCGAGCTTTACCATTTTACTAACCTTTTATATATAAATTTTATTGGCCCCACTTCTCACTAAAAAGAATAAGGGCCAAATCCCGAGCTTGACCATTTTACTTACCTTTTTTATATAAATTTTACTTGCCTTATTTCTTTTGCTCTTTTTTTTTTTTTTAATACAAATTTTATTAGCCCCGCTTTGATAGGCCAAGGCCTCCTTGTCCCAATCCGAGCTTGGCTGGCCCACAGGAGAACTAGGCCGGGCCTAGACCAGGCCTCTCCCAACACTACTCACTGAAATAGCTATCAAGGCTATACGGTCAATTAACAACCATGTGTGATCTCTACGCATGGTCTCGTGCCCAAAATTGAAAACTAATAATATTGAGCATTTAAAGCCCTAATCTGATCCGATGATTCAAAGTCAACTTTTGGGAAATGATTTGTTCCAGATGCAAATCAGTTTCATTCTTTTTAAATTGATCTTAAGCATTGGTGAAGATGATATTTGAATTCTCAAATAAAAATAGTCCGCATATATGTTTAGGTGGGGGAACGAACATGTGTTTGGAACCACACCACCAAATCTTTCCCCTATCAATAAAATTTTGACCTTCCACGAATATTTATCTTTCTTTGGTAGTGCCAAAAAAGAAATAGATAATGGTGATACTGCTATTTGGACCAATCTGGGGCTGCCAATGGGTCCGTCGGCAAATCCGGGTCGGCCCACCCAAAAAAAATAGGGCATGGGCAAAAAATCGTGGCCCATGGGCTAGGCTAGGCTTAGTGCCGGCTCAATTCCATGGCCCGGCCATTTTTTTTTTCTTCAATAGTTTTTTGTCGACCTGGGCTGGCCCTATGGGAACACCGACCTGGCCAGCGCTATCAACGTTCACATTATTCCCATCCCCAAGATTGGGTAGAAATCAAGAACATAACTGCAATTCCACCTACATGGGTGCCTATAGAATTATACAGGCGCACATAGCCATCCCCTAAATAATATGCATATAGATAACTTTTAAATTGGGAAATTTGGTAAAAAACATACATATAACAAATCACTAGCAACCTGGAAAAATGCATTGGTTCGTCCCTACTCATGCGCGTCCTATTCAAAAAATTATTCTTATAGATGAATGAATTTTGGATTTAAAATGTCAAAATGCAATAATCTCAACCAAGGTAAAAAATATGGAAAAAAAAAAAACATATCATTTTATTCTAAAACGACATGGATGGAAGTATTGAGAAAAAGATATGGCGACATATTGTCTTACTGAGCGTATGACCTTTGATAGAGTAGAATGAAAGCAAGATTCTTATAGCTAACTGTAAATAATTGGGATAAAGCTTGGATAATGACAATGATGATGATGATGATAATCACGTTGGTCAAGATTATCAAGTTGTAAATTTCAAATACGAAATCCATCTCTAAGATTGGATTCTGGAAGGAGAATATAAACAAATAGGTGCATCAATCGACACATCAAAATCCATCCAACTAGTATTACGATAGAATAACTAGTTTTAAACACAGTCTCTGAAACTCACAAGTATTTTCAAGGGAAAATTACATAAAAAGAAACTCCAATATGTACTTTCTAGGCATCTTCCCCCAATGCTTTTGATGCTACACTATTAACCTCAACACAATTTTTCTTTGCAACCACCACCCAAATAAAAAAGTAAATTTTTTTACTAAAATACCCCAACTCCCCACGAGTTTTAACCCATGATTCCAAAATATCAAGTTCTGTCGGTCCGATACGTTGATATTTTAATCCAAAAAAACCTACTTAAAGCCAGGCCATTCTAGATTTGGCTGGACAGAGGAAAATTACATTAAAAAGTGAAAAAAAATGACATCTTCAGCTCTTGTTTGGAGCCCATTTGACTCAAAAACCGTTAAAACAGGATTTGCTCATTCCTAGGTTTCATAATTCTAGGAAATTTTAATTCTATTTTTTTTTCATAAATGTTGTTCTAAGAGAATTAGATAAAACCTAGGTTATCTATAAAACCTTGGTTTTGGCGATTTCTTTCCCTACGAGTTGTAGTATGTTTCCTGTCATTTTCCATACCTATTTGAATCCTCCTCTTGAATTTCAAATTGTAATTGTAAATAAATTTTTAATTTAAATCCTTATTATGTGATTTTATTTGTCTTCTTTATAAAGATCCAATTATTGTCAATAAAAACAATGGCTTCTTTTCTTTGAAGATCAAAATTTATCTTGTTAATACAAAAGAAAGTAAAGATAATCAAAGTATTTCTAAGTATCCACTAAAATACATTTATGGAAATGTATTTCCAAATATCCAAACGGCCCTTTAGTATTTTAATGTATCACTCTCTTGAGAAGATCAGTTGGCCATGGATTCTAGGCCATCTTTTGCAAGCTATAGACAAGATGGGTACTCGTCATTTGATGGAATTTTGGTGATAGATCGTAATAGCAGCTCACCACGTAGGAGAGAAGAGATCAAGGCCTGCTTCGTTGTGTTCGTCATCTTTCATTTACATCAAGCCCTTGTTTGTATTTTAAAATTGGAGCTGTTGTATGTATTCTGTTGGGTTCTCTATATTTCTTTCCGGATAATGTTTTCATAAGAAAAAACTTCATCATGTGATTAGGTGTGGGAGTTTTTTCATGTTAATTTATTATAGTGTATTTTTTTTATATTAATTGGGAACCAGTTGGTGCGAAAATACTCTCACACCTAATCACATGGGGGAGTTTTTTCACATGAAAATACTTCCCGAAAAGTATTTTTACGTATACCAAACGTGCCTTCATTTGGGGCTCTCATATGTAGTTTAAAGCCAGGCCATTCTAGATTTTACCATGGCCTACGAACTAGCAATTGCAAACACTTACTATAAAAAGTGAGATAAACATTTAATAACTTATAAAAGTTACATAAAAGCCATATAACCTCTTCTTAGTTAAGAAGATAGATCGACCAACATCATGTAAAGATTATAAGGTTATCTCATGAGAGAGTTTGACTACATAAAATATGCTTGTAGTTATAGACCTATTTAGGGATAAATTAGTTAAAGAAGGAAAATGGAACTCTGAACATGAAGTCAATGTTATGTAGAATGAGATGGTTGATTGTAGTAAGAAAATGACAAAAAAAGTTTTAAGAGAATCTAGAGGAAAAATAAATCCCAACAAGGAAAGTTGGTAGTAGAATGATGAGGTTCAAAATGCCATTAGCGAAAAAAGATAATGTTAGAAAACTTAGCAATGTAATAAAAATAATCAAAACTTAGAAAAATATAAAAATGCTACGGAAAATGCAAAACAAATAGTAAATAAAGCTAAAATTTAAAGTATATGATTGGCAATACAATAAACCGAGAACAAAGAAAAGTGAAAAATATGTCTTCAAATTAGCAAAAATGAGAGAGAAAAAATGTAGGGATTTGGATCATATTAAATGCATTAAGAGTGAGGATCAAAGGGTCTTGCTGAAAGATGAAGAGGTCAACAAAAGGTGGAGAATTTATTTTAAAAAATTATTAAATGATAAATACAATAGAAACATAGTCGTCGAAGGAACTGTTGGCATAAACGAGGGTAGACGTCATAGATACATTCGTAGGATTAGGATATCAAAAGTGAAAGAAGTTTTGAAGAGGATGAAGATATACAAGGCTTTAAGACCAGATAGTATTATGATAGAGGTTTGAAAATGCGTAGGGGAGATTAGCATTGACTGATTGATCAAATTGCACAATGAAAAGATGAATGTTTGTCGCTTATTTGCATCCGCACATAGAGCATCATTTGAATATGGACAAGCCTCATTTTTGTAGATGATCCACTGTCAAGACCCTCTGGTGTAAAGACAACTAGCTAAAGACCTGATTTTTCGAAGGGATGAAAGTCATCCATGCATTGGATGGGGCTACAACCAGCTGAGGGGGGTTATGGGATGATAGGGAGACGAAGTAGCAAAAAGGTACCGTGAAAATGCCTGATGGGTTGGGTGCCCAAATGATTTTATCTTCCTCCATAGGTGGGAGGAAGATGTTTTACACCAGAGCTTAAAGTTGAAAGAAGGAATACAACTCTTAATCTCGAAGGGGACGTCTGAAAATGAGTGTCCAAGATCTAGGCTAGTTCGACAAGGGAAAATACTAAAAGATTGTGGCAGATGCGTATAGTAAGTAGGAGACTACAGGGCCTCTACTACAAACCTTGAAGCTTTTCAATTAGTGTGGGTGTACATAAAAGATAGGGATCGACTGAAAACCTCAGAAACACTGACAAAGAGGAAAGGGGAGAGGGGGTCTCCTCGCCTAAGTCCTCTGGAGGACGGGAAAAAACCTTTAGGTAAATTGTTAAGCAAGATGGAAAACTGGGCACTGGAAATTCAACCCCTAACCCAAGACCTCCATTGAAAACCGAAGCCCATTCTACAAAAGGTCATGTCTAGTAAAGCCCATTTGAAATGATCGTATTCTTTCTCCTAATCTAGTTTGATGACTAGACTTGGTTCCCTAGCCAAAAGGTGAGAATGGATGCATTTGTGTGCTACAAGAGCCCCATAAAGGATTTGCCTATCTTGGATGAAATGTGATACCGTAAGAACACAGTTGCCCGACTTGATATGTCAAATAGAGTTCTCTCTCCTTCTACAGTAGGCAATTCTATAAAACAATGTTGTGTTTTAGTCCCCTAATTTCAACCATTTAATTCTGGAAAGTTGGAACCAATAGGTTTCTTCTTTCTTTAGGATGGATTGGTATAGCAGTTTGAGTTGGGCCCTTTCGCTAAGTTCAGAAGGGAAAAGGTTCCTGGATTCTTCAACGAGATCCCACTCTTTGATGGACAGGTCACAAGAGTGTAGGAATTTTTTAGGCTTGAAAGTTCCCTTGCAAGTTGCGACTCCAAGTTTTAAGCGATTGGGGACGGAGTTGGAGCTTCTGTTTGAGGTTAAACAGGCCCATCCAAGGGCCAAGGGGGAGAAAGAAGCCCACCAAGTTGGAAAAAGGGATTTTTGAAGCAAAAGAGCTCGAAGCAAAAGGGTTTTGGGCCTCTAGGGATGGGTTCCATGTAAAGGAGGACGGGTTTATGGGCAGAAGTGGGTTTGGCCAAGGTGGACGAGCGGGTCCCAATGACAGCCACATCCCAAGACATAAATAAGATAACGATTTAGTTTAGAGAGAGGAGTGGGGGCATGGTTACATCAGGTAAAACTTGCTCCTTCCAGGGGAATGTCAATGAGAAGGTTTCTAGCTAAAATTAGAGAACTAGGCCATGCAAGGGGTTTACCCTGGAGGAGGTCTTGCATTCATGAGACAATGGATTGCATTGAAATTGCCACCCACGCACTAGCGAAGAGCCGACATTGCTGCAATGTCGTCTAACTCTTCTAAAAAAAGGGGTCTGAGGTCATCAAAATTAGGGTCATATACTTTTGATGTAAATTTACATGGCAGCCCATCTAAGGTTCTGTAGAGGGCTAAGGTGACCGAGAAACGGGCTACATGTGATTGAGAGACTAGTAGGTGGGGTCATAAATGACTCAAATACTGCTTGATGATCCAACTGCTTCCAGGGCACACCATCGGCAGGATTGTGTGCCCCAAACCCTACGGTTTCAATTATGGCTATAATGGAGGGGTTGAACTGCCTTGAAGTCTCTGATAGAGTTTATCTTGAGGGGCCCCTCGAGGCCCCTAACATTCCAAGTAAGTATTTTCATCTTGAGAGTGAAAGGGTGTGAGGCCTCCTTGTAATTCGCCTTAAGGAGGTAGATGAGGGGGAAAGGCTAGCCGGGGAGGAGAGGGGCTTGGAATACCTTCCTGAATAATAGCGGCCTTTGGATGTGAGACTAGCCAATTCTCTATAGTCATTCTTCTTCTTCTTCTTAGGTTCTGGGGAACTAGATGGGATGCCAGTGCGCGAAGGGGCTGCATCACTTTCCTATGGTTTGCCCCCAAAGTTAATGACTCTAAGGACTTTCTTTATGTCTCCTTGGGTGTCGTCAATTTCGTTGACGAAGGTGGTGTCCCCCGACGAGGGGAGGGGGGGAAGAGAGGTTATTTAAACTCTAACGATGAAGATGCGTCGAGGTCGGTGAGGGATAAGCGATGGGTGAAATTGATCGCTCAAGGAGGAGAAGAAGGAAGAGAGAGGGAGGGGGGTAGCTTGGAAGATGTGAGGAAGAAAAAAGAGAGGGAGGAGAAGGTATAATAGTCAAGGGGGAAGGGAGGTTGAATGGAGGGGTGGGTCAATAGGGCACTAGAGAAGGAAGAGAGTTGGAGGGGTGGGGGATTCTAGACCATAAAGGACAGGAATGAGCAAGAGGGAGGTAGGGGCAAGGGTGAAAAATAGTGGAACCGGGGTTGGATGGTGGGCTGGGTTGGAAAAAAAAAAAGTGGAAGTAAAGGTTGTAAGAGTGTGTGGTAACATGGTAGGGGTTAAGGTTGTCTCAATAAGCTTAATCGAGAGGTTGCAAAAAAGGCAGGCCAGCTGGCGGGGAAGGATCCATGAAGGGCAAGGAGGAGGAGATTGAGGGTCAAGAGGGACTAGTGATAAAAAACCCCAAAGGGTCAGGAGGTGGGGAGGGGGAAGCCGAGTGAGAAGAGGAACAACGAGAGGTAGAGTGTGGACGATGATGGGAGGATGTCGGAGGAGGGTTGGAAGAGGGGGAGGTGTAAGCTATACTGGTATGAGACTGAGGCTTCTGATATCGGCTGGGGGTCTCAGTTGGTGGAGAGAGAAAGGGTGGGGAAGGGCCGAAAGGAGAGTCAGAAAGAAAGACCAAACGAAGTTGGGGAGAGAGAAGAGGGTGGTCGTGAAACAGAAGAAGGTGACGGTGAAAGAGGATGGTGGGTGAA
Organism: Amborella trichopoda; assembly: GCF_054954075.1. Lineage (NCBI taxonomy): Eukaryota > Viridiplantae > Streptophyta > Magnoliopsida > Amborellales > Amborellaceae > Amborella > Amborella trichopoda. The sequence goes on from NC_142336.1 coordinate 44,052,828, forward strand.
GTGGAAGGGCCAAAGTAGTTGTTAGAAGGAAGGGTTGGCAGTAGGGTCCCATCATGTGGTGAACATCCCTGCATTGGGGCAAAGCCCTGGGGACAAAAGGACGATACGAAAGGGACAAGGGCTCGTACTTGTACTCGCGGGGCAAACACTCTGGCTGGGCGAGAGGCTATAGGTGCAAGGAGGCAAACGTTGAGAGCCTTCGCAAGCAAGCAAAAGGCCGAAGGAGTAGACACCTGGCCTGCATGTATCAGGGGTAGGTGGGATGGCCGAGGCGATTGACAGCTGTAGGGGTATCACGGTGCAATGTGGAACAGGGTGAGTAAGGCTTGAGGAACTGGCATCGTGCCTATCACAATTGAAAACCATAGCTGTCTGGCTATGTTGCCTTTCTCTCCTGGGCTGGTGGGTAGGCAATTATCGTCGTTCAAGTCTGCATGTCCTTTGAATAGGAGCTGTCACGATTAAGAAATCGGAGGTTGCAGGGTCTCTTCTTACGCTTCTAGGAGAAACAAGGGTCCATCCTCCATGGATAGGTTTTCTAGGGTCTCATCAAGTGGCGAGGGAGACGCCATTGCGCACGAGACGTAGACTATGTAAAAAAGATATTGGGTCAAAATGAGCAAAGAAGACAGAATAGAAGTGGGATCAAACACTTCCACTAAGAGCTTGATTGTTTCAGGGATTGCCAATGAATGTAAACTAAGGAGCCCAAGCGTTCGCCCAGGATTTTGAAGGTGATAGGGTGCCACAAGTGCAGAGGAATGTGAGAATAAATGACCCAAATACGAAGTTTCTTGGTAATCCCCAGATCTGGACTCCAAGCTTTGAGGGTAAGAAAAAGTTGCGCCTCTAAAACCAGGGCTAGCAGCCTGAAGGGTTTCTGATCATTGAACATCGAAGAAAAGAAGAAGAGAATTGAACTATCAGAGAGTTTATGGCATCCCAGATGAGGCTCCTTATAGAAATCTTGTCCTCATTTCTCTAGTCCTCGAACGCCGCCTTTCCTGGGATAGAAGCGGCCGACCAGCGATAAGGCAAGCTTCATTTGAAGTTCATGGATATGAGGAATGTCCAAGGAGATGAAGTCCTGAGGGTGGTTACGAGGAGGCGAAAGAGAAGGCTTACCGGACGAGCAGGGGTGGTCTAGACTATTAGCGAGGGGCGCACATGGAGGGTGCAGTCGGATTTGTTGGGATGAAGGAAGGTGCTTGGGAGGAGGTTTGAGAAGGTGTGCGTAGTTGTGGTAAAAGGAAGAGAGGGAGCACAGGAGGGGGCAGGCAGGGACAAAGGAGGTGTTCGTGGCATGAGAGAGAAGCCGAGTGGCTGAGCAGAGGTTAAGGGAGCACAGGAGGGGGCAGGGACAAAGGAGGTGTTCGCGGCATGAGAGAGAAGTTGAGTGGCTGAGCAGAAGTTAGGGAGGATGGTGGGATGGGCAGTGGGAGGGAGAGGGCGAGGGTGGAGAGAGCGAGACATGCTATAGTCAATTCTTTGGCTTTGCTTATGTACATCTCGAACATAAATTTCTTTCATGTTTTCTTTGAGTCATTTGTAGCGCTTGTGCACTGAAACATTCCAACCTAGGCTAACGCTAAATATTTCTGAGGGAAGGGCATGAAATGATATGGAAACCCTCCCATATTATAGCTTGGTTTAAGCATGCGTAGAGTGTTCAATTATGAAGCCATTTTGCACTATGATACTTGGTAAACGAGCTATCTTGTGCACCAATAATTGCACTTAGCTGTAGAGTTGTCTGGTGCATTGATGGGACTTGGCCACAAGACTGTTTCATTCAGAGATTATCATCCATATAAACATTTTGTGCATTGGTGTTCACGATTCATTCCATCTCCAATGTCGGGACATCAGCCGTGCAAATTATTCCACATTAAACACCTGAGGCGTTTTAGGCATGGTTTACACAAATCTCCCACCATTGAATATGTAGGAGCTTCAAGTGTGGACCCAGTGTCTTCACTACGTAATTAAGATTTCTGACGTTTGGGAATCAAGTTTGTGCATGTATTCTGCTGTTAAGCACATAGAAGATATAGCAGTCAGCTTATTCATTTATATTGTCATTTGACCACTTGGTTTAGGCATGCATCCTCTCAACCGTTCCAGCATTAAACACTTAATTATGTGGACCCAGTTCATCCATCCATGTACAAAGCCATAGAGCACTTGGGCAGTCGTGGTGTCAGATCCATTTATACTGCCATTGAAGTGAGATACATTCATGAGATACGTGCCTGGGAACAATTTGGGTTGCAAAACCCATGCAAACACATGAATCGTGATACATTCACATGCCTTAAACAGAAACATAGAGGCATCAAATGCACATTGTAACTAGCCCCAACCTTCCTTCCCTCACCCTAGAATCGAGGCATCAAATGAGCCCAACAACACACCAATCAGTAGTTGTCCACCCATCAATCGGAGACATTCTGAGGTTGAAAGGAAAGGCCCCAATATCTCCCTTAACATTACGAATAGAACATTTTACCTACTTAGCCAATAGGCTGCAAATCCTTAGTATGCTCCACCCCCACTGTCAACCTCTTGATTAGTTACGCATTCACCTCCCTTTTCCTTGTGTGCTCATTACTTCTTATAACTCAAGGAAGAACTTGATCAGATGATTCCCCTCACCCTTGCAATAATGGTTCTAGGCAGTGCTCAAAGACGCAAAACCATGCAAGGGGTGGGTTCAAGTCAGCTTGCCAAGTCCCAAATCGGACCAGTCAAGACTCAGACCCGAAGCACTAGTTTTTTCAGTGACCTTGACAGATGCAGTAGACTCGGCCAGACTCAGCAAAATTAAAGTATCCAAGTATTCGAGTCAGGGCCATCCAGAACAAGGCCAGGTGCCGGTAAGCGAGAGAAACAGGTGACTCTGTGTAAGACTCGCCAAGTTTAAAAACATTGGTTTAAGGAAGGAGTCATCATGAATCAATCTTACCTTTTAGACTCATTCAAGTCAAAGCAAACAATATTTTCTTCACCTCTTTCAATAAAACATTATGGAATAGGTTTTATGGCCCCCTATTCGAGTTACGCCCTTAACCAACTTCTTAGCCTTTAACACATTCTGCTTAAGCTACATTCTTCACTCACCCCTTCTGTTAGGCACATTGACTCATCTCTTGTGATCTAATTCTTTAAGTATTTCAACTTCTCTTTAATCCCCCTAGAGGATTCTCTCCTCTCCTACAACTTAAACTAACCAACCTACCCAAAAGAAAACCCCTAGACCATGAGCATTTTGCCCAACTGTTGAACCTCATCCCAAAGCTCTTGTAGCTCTCCTGCCATTTCATCCCCTTCTCTGCCACTATGAGTACCCCACCTCTCCATGGCACCTACATGTAATCATCCGTCTTCCCATCATCATCGAGTCACTCACATATGATTGCTCTAGAGGTAAAGTTTATAAGGTAGAGAGATCTTAACCCTTCTCCCACCTTGTTTTTTCCAACATAAACATGGGGCCACTTTGTTTTAACCCTGCCTCCGTTATCTTCATGTAGCAGGTCAGCCCCTTCATCAGCACATTTGGCATGTGAATTATCAGAGCATGTAACCAAATTCTTTGCAGCATCATTCACTGCCTACAAAAAAGTGAGAAAAATCTGAATTTCTAAATATGCAAACAGTTAAAAAATAATTAAAAAATAAGATGCACTACAAGTTAAATGATTCCATCTGCTCTTTTTGGATGTGCTCCAGTGGCAAAGCACCATAAACGACCATCGTAATAGTAATCAGTGAATCAGAGAAACCAAATGTGTCTATGTAAAGATATACAGAGAAACAAGATGGTGACTCAACAACAACAAAAACAACCAATTAGTATCAATAGTAACACAAAACTTACACACTTTTTTTTTTTTTTTTCCGACTGTCAAAGTTACAACTTTGGCATTGACATATGACCAACTGCATTGCATACAGATCTTAATTTACAAGCTAAAACCAATTACACCTTCTTACAATGGAAGTTCAATGATTCATGATACCATGGAGAATTCGCTAGAACCAACCGATGTCCAAATTGATGCCTATATATAATCATAGAAGTGACTAATATAAAAGCTCAGCTTAATGAACTCAGAGAAGTCTGGCAGCACCAGGAACACGTTGAACTCAATCAAAACCTTCAAGACGGGCAGATGTCACTCAATTGACAGCTTTTACGAAGAGGAGAATGAAGAATTGAACAAAGAAATCCTCCGTCTTTTGCTTGAAAACGAATTCCTCGTTGAATACTCCGAAGAAGAAAATCTGTCCACAACAGAATTCAAGGCCTTATGAACAGAACTTGCAGATACCTGGTGTTTGTTAGCATCACCATTTTCTTTGCATGTTGTCAGCACAAAGACATTCTTTACTCTGCCACCCAAAGTTGAGATCTCCGCACTTATTATTTTCAGTCGAAGATTCTGAAGTGTCCTTTTTAAATCGATCAAAAGATCAGGCCGATCATCACAACAAAGAGATACTCTTAGGAAAACGCCTTCCTTATTAGGTCCATCTGCCTCATTTTCCACTCTGACTTCGTCGAAAGCTGTAGGGATAAGGGATCCTTTACTGATCTCATCTGCCTTTCTCTTCGAATCCCTTAAATGATTGATCACTTGTGCAAGCAAAGAAGCCTTGTCCATCTGCAGCAATGACACAATAAAGCTCTATTAATCTGTTTATGTTTTTTGTCCCAGATTCTTAGGAACACATACAGCCATCTGTGTGTATTCCTTTCTTTAGTAGGGTGAATACCAATTTTTTGTTGTAATTTCATTGATCTGAAATATGGATACATAAAGTCTTTCGAAGCACATTATTGAAGTGAATTGTCAACATCTCATTTTTTCAACAATTGAAGGTAGGCCCATGACTAACACACACCCGCTTGACTGCTAACCAAATATGCATGTCGCAATAGGATATCAAAAAAAGCAGCAGTGGTGGTAGCAGGAGGAACAGCACTTGAGGTACTAATAATAGTTATATATCAGTAATAACAACACAAATAAGAAAAGCTTCCTGTTTCTGGTTCCCTGCACCCATAAATGTGAATCACGCTATGTAAATGTTGGCACCTGACGTGCTTGCCCGTGTACATGTTACACCTTATTGGTAATACAGATAATGGCAATTCTTCTCTACAATATTAAGACACCAGATTCAGTGGTGGTAAATGGTAGAAAGCATGTACACCCTTCGAACTTTATTCATCGATTATTATAAGCCCAGTGGGATGGGTTATTGGCGGGGTGGGTGTTGGGTAGGAAGGGGATGGGGAGCAGTGGGGGGAATAAGTCACTAAAATAAATAACTCATCTGAAGCAATGCGTACAAACAATTGTGTCAATGTCAACATGGACACAGGGTGTCAGGTAAAGCTACCCCCAAAAGCTTATCATTGAATACACTATCATTTTAATGTGTAGGAATATTCTCTAGGCCTGGGTCAGGGTGGGCAGGTTGCCACAACATGACATCAATTATTCCATTCCAACCGAGGTCCCAATTTAACACACACACATGCATGCACACACGCTTTAAGGTCTCACCAAAAGTTTCTGGACAAAGTATTCTTAGGGTGGGCAGGGTGCCGCAACATGACATCAATTATTCCATTCCAACCGAGGTCCCAATTTAACACACACACATGCATGCACGCACGCTTTAAGCTCTCAACAAAAGTTTCTGGACAAAATATTCTTACCCATTTATTATTAAACATTCTAAGTGCAGATGATTTTCACCATTCATCCGAAGCAATGATAAAAAAAATACCATAAAGCAAGGATAACTTTTCAGCCATCAAAATTCACATCTTTATAGGCACCCAAGAATAACTAAGAACATAGAGGGCATGGTTTTTTGCATCCATATTACTACTAAACATTCTCTCCAAAAAAAAAAAAAAAGATAAACAAATATTTACTCGTTTCATTCATATTAGTCACAAATTTAAATGTTCTTCTACATGTCTAACTCTCAAAACTCATATGATTGGGATGAGATATAGGATATAAATTCCACAACAATCAAAGAGTTATGGAATATGAAATGTAATAAGATCATTGAAATCATTAAAGCTGAACAACTTAATAGATCAAATAGACAAATGCAAAGTACATCTTCGTTGTGCTATTATTTACCAATCACCATAATAGAAAATACATCAAAGAAAAATTTTAGGGTGAATTATTCTTGCAGCATGGCTAAGTTGCCTATAAACAAGCTATTTTTTGGGGTAAATGACTAAACATCATAATAAACAATATAAAAACCTTTCAATTAAGAGGATCCGTAGCATACACCGCACCTCAAGCTGCTCCAGCATTACCTTAAAGTGTTGAATGACATTTGAAAGATAGCAGACTAGGACCCTTAGTCGCAATTCAAATTTAATGATAAAAAAATCTAGAAGTCCAACTCATAGTCAATTTAACATGGAGGAGCAACACAACACAAAGTTTTGTACATTATGAAGTCCATATATATCACGCCATGTCTGGCAATGTTGAGTATGCCTCAGCCTATGGACACATCTATTGAGGTTTTTAGGAATTGTTAGGTAAGAATTATGCAAAAGAATGTCAATGCAAAAGACAAGAAACATCCAGGTGTCATTTGTCAAGAAGTAATATAGTCAGTGTATCAAAAAGAGATGGTGAGTTAACTCAAGACTCTCCTGAGTCGAACCAAATTGGGGTACAGTCATGCCAGCCAAACCTCAAAAAGACCTGGTCGAATCTCTTGAGACTGGGCCAAGTCTTATTGAGTTGATCGAGATCAGGAGTACTCAGGGCACAGAGCTGTGCAGTTTTAAACTACTGTAAAAGTGTCAACTGATAATGAAGTCACGACAAGTGAGGCAGAGAAATCATCCCAAATAGTAGAACATGCTATGAAGAAAAAAAAAGAGCCACAAACTTGACGCCCTTCTTAGGGAAATGGTAAGTCATGGCATTCCCCTCTAGAAGGATATAAAAATCAGATAGGTTTGTCTGGGTAGAATAGACCGTTTTGTTACTCAGTGTCAAGATTTCTTTTTGAATTGTCACTTTCGCCATTTTCTAAGTAGATTTGTAATAGTTCCCTAGAAAAGAAAAAAGGTTAATGTCAAAAAGATTAGAAAGAAAAACTAGATATTCAGCTTACCTTTACCATTAATTTTTAAAAGAGGGACAACCTCTTGGATGGTGATGGCAGCAGCAAGCCCCACCATGCTATCCCCATAGTACCCCTTACTAGATTTGCCCCAGGAAGTGAAATGAGGTGTTGCCCCTCAAATCCAATAAGACTAAAATGACAATGAATTCAAAAACCAAAAGTAAGGAGAGGGGCACTGCTGACTGATATAGGGAAAAGAAGAATCCCAAATTGCTTCTGGTTATGGCTTTTCGTCAAATCTGCCTCAAGGTGACCAACCAAAGCTGAATTCCTCTCAATTTAGATATACAATTTCACAATCACATCAAAGAGCCTGTCTGTGCGTTGCTCCAAAAGTAGAAGAACTTGTGGTGCATATGAATAGTGAAGGACAATCAAAAGTCTCCATTTAGAGAGTGAGAAAAATACACAACAATTTTTTCTTCAGAAGTGGGCAAGGCTTTACTCACAAAAATCAGGGGCAAATCATCAGGTATGAACACAATCAGTTGCAGTTTCCAAAATTTCCTTAGAAATTGATAATTGATGGCATGGGTGAAGTATGTGTTGGTGTCCCTTCTTTTTGACAATAATGAGGCACATGTGGCCTCGTTGAAATGGTTGAGGACGCAATTCATCTTTGGGGTGACAACCACAAATGAATTTCTTTTAATAAAAGAAGTGACAAATGAGTTAATCATTACCATTAACTACTACAATAAAATCTCGTAAGTTTCAAAAGCATGATAAATAAAGAATGCTTCAATTTTACAGTTTCATTCCACCTTAAGTAAACGGAATGCATACAGAATCTCTTTGGGAGTGAGACTACAGCAAGAAAGAGAAAGTAAAGGATTTTCTATAGTAATCGCATTGGATTTCCATGGGTTCGTGCCACTAAATATGCCCTCTTCTGATACAATGTGGTTCATACTGTCTCAATGATGCAAATGCATCTGTTACACTAAAGGGCATGACAAGTTATCCGGGACTAGCCATTAGGCATTCAAAATGTTGTTTTAGAAATATCCTAAAAAACCATGAGTTGTTCCTACCCTAATTTGAGTCCAAATCAAGTGAGGTGTCAAGCCCATGTAAGTCATCAATGATCAAGAACCTATACTTGATAATGAGATTAAAAGCTTTAGAATGTAAACAATATTACTTGCTCATATTTCTTACCGAAGCAAAGCTAGTAAAATGTATATGGGAGCAGATAATGACACATAATCATGCTTCCATCATGTAATGTACTAAGTTCTCAATTTCATTCTAACTTTTGTAGGTAGGACACCTATGAGGCCAAAATTTTCATGCTGGATCCTAGCAAGGAGCGCAAAATTGCATGGTTATATACCAATGTTGTAGAAACCCCTTAGATTCCTCAAATAAGGCTAGTGCTTCCTTCAAACGTTCAAATACATAGTCAGTATGTATCTCTAAAGGAAACCAAAATGTAAGCTATCCTATGAAATCCTTTAGGAACCACAGCTGAATTTTTCCGAGTTTGTTGTTCAATTTAGCGAGTTCACTTGTTTTGTGGCCATGACTAAGTTGGCTATTAAGTTTGAGTTTTTGAACATGGTAGAGAACTAGCAATTTCAATAGGAGCTGCTCATGCAAAGACAAACTCATGATAAGGTTCATGATAGGGGGATTATTATGGACAGGGTAAGCATACCATACACGTTGTTTGCATAGTATATGGTACAGATATTGATGGTAGAGATGATGGAAAATACATAGTATATAATCATATAGGCATAATATTACTTACATATTTTCATAACAAACGAGCATAAGATAGGTAACATATCAAACAGTGGTCAATTCATTGAAACTATAGCAAAATACAGACAAAAGAGTCGTAAGCTCCAATAAATACATAACGTGTCATATTATATAATCTAGAAAGGTTTCAAGATCAACTCAACACCAAATACCATTGACATAGTCTTATGGTGTCATGTTGCATTTTATCCTAATTACGACCATCTTTTGGACATGTCAATGCAGTATTTATTAAGGCTGCATTGTCCACCATGGTTTTGCGAGTTCAGGTAGACAGAGGAAAAATACATCCGTGTTTTTTTTGTGCAAATACATATCTTTTTGCTAGAGATATATACCTTTCACAAAAATGAATAGACATGTCATTCATTTTACCAAGAAAAGGAAAAACAGGATTACTTTATTTTACCGGCATTTTTTTTTTGGAAAAGGTTAATATAAAGTTGCAACCTTATGTTATAGGAGTAAGGTGCACCTCAAAAATCTACTAGAAAAGATAGTTCCAAAGTCGAAAAACCTGTTAATTAGTCATCTCCACCTCGAGAGTATAGATATAAAGGGAAAAAAAAAGAATTTTAAGTTCTAAAAATAGTACATCCGGTAACAAGCTATCTGGACCATCTAATTCTAAGATTTTCAAGTATATATAGATCCGCTCGATCTGCCCCATTTTGAAGAATTTTAAATTTCATAATTAGAGTTGAACATGTATTTTTAAGCCACCATAATTAGAGTTGAACATGGATTTTTATGCAGCTAAAGAGAAAGAGGAAAAAAAACCAGCGGTTATGTGTGTGAGAGTACCTTGTTAGGGCCAGAAATAAGGGCTCTGAGAGTATTAAGATGGGCGTTGATCCTCTCCCTTCGACGCCTCTCCGCGTCACTATGGCTCCTGAGGGCTGCTGCATTCTTAGCCTCGGTCACCACCGCTCTGGGCACCTCCTCCACCAGCTCCCCCCTCGACCCATCCAACACCAGCGCCTTCTTACGGCCCCAACCCCACTCCTCTCCAATAACACCCCCAAAACCCACAGCCCCGTTACCATAATCAAAACAACACTCATCATCACCATTACCATAAAAACAAAGGAAATCGCTTCCGAAAAATGAAGAACCCATTTAAATTTCAAACACATGAAATTTTTTCTTTAAGGAGCTCGAGCAGAGCCAGGAGGACGGGTTGTCGGGGAGGTCCATCGCAGTTTCTTCGGGCTGTGGCGCTTCGATCCTCTTCCATCTAAGCTAATACACTTGTTTCCCATCTTGGGAGAGACAAAGGCAGACAGGAAGAAATAGAAGGAGAGAGTGAAATCCTTGTCTCTAGACCATGGCCTGAGCCCTCTGGTTCTGCTCAATTCAGGAATTCGAAATTTTCTTTTTAGTTTTTACAATTGAGAGGGGAAGAAAAGGATGGATGGGAGGTCGTTCAGCTCCCTTGGCTTGCCTCCACTCCCCTTCAAGACGAAAAGTTATATCTCCAACTCCTCGGTCACTGTCTGTCGGCGATATTTTATACATGAAATTGCATCATTATCCAAATGAGTAAAGTCTCCCTTCCTAATTCCATCAAAATATTGCAATTCAAGCATTTGGAAAACCTTAAGTCTCAGTTTATAACTCCTCAAAATATTGCAATTCAGGCATTTGGAAGACCTAAAGTCGTACTTCATGACTCATCAAAATATTGCAATTCAAGCCTTTACAATACCTTCATATCATGGTCTCGGCTCGGCCTGAATATTATGGTTATGAAAAAAAAAAAAAAAAAATTAAAGTACTAAAAACAACTTCTAATATAACAAATTATTTAAGTTATCTATTTCACCCTAAAAGTAAGTTTTCATAGATTTGTACTATTTTTTTAGTTTCAAATTTTATTGTTGTGTTAAAAATTGATTTTAAAGCTATCATGGAGATTTTTGTTCCAAAAGTATTTTCGGGATGAGGAATTGAGGTGAGGCTTTATTTTGATTTCATAAAACTATAAGTCTTGTAAAAACTTCATTAGTCCAGGATGAGCCCGTGTAATTAAAGGTGGCGACTAGCTGGACCTAGGCTAAGGCCAAGATCTGGCCCTTGATTGCTCTCTAGTTCTTGCCTTCTCATTAGTCCAGGAGGAACCTATGTAATTAAGGGTGGAAACTGGCTTGACTTAGGCTAAGGGCATGAGCTGATCCTAATTCCCATAACGTTGGCCCAAGCCTGGTTGGCCGGACCTGAAACAAATGAAAAAAAGAAAAAAGAGGCCCAAACTAGGACGACACTTGCCCCGGACAACCCCCAAGATTACAAATTGTAGCCTATCCTTGCATTTTTAGGGCCGGGCTAACTGGGTTGGGCCAGGAAGCCCGATCCATTGCCAGGGGTTGTATTTGGTTCCTTTTTTTTTTTTAGAAGGTCTCTCATTTTTCGTTAAAATGTTTTGTGCATTCAAAAGATCTTGAAAAATCATATTTTTCTATAAAACCAACATACGTGCACATTTTATTAATTTTTAATTTTAAAAACTTCTTCCTAATTTTAATGTCCTCTTTTTCAAAATTTAATTTTTCCTTAGTGACTTCAAAATCTTTTAGTTTGGGTCTTGATAATCTTACTACAAGTAGGATTAGTTAAATATCTTGTTTTAACAAATAATTCCATCAAAAGTTTTATCAAAGTTTCGTAGAAAGACATATTTCCCAAAAGAAACATTATTACTAAAAACAATTACCAAATATATTCCAGAAAAAATATTCTCTGAAAACAACCGTTCTTAATTGTAAAGTTAAAGAAGGAGTAACACAATAAAGGAAAATATATTATTTTTCTTTAATCAAGAGCATCACTGGAAAAAAAAAAGATAGTGGGTCACTCCAATGATCAAGATTGTCTAAGTGGTTTCAATTTTTTTAACATTCTATTTAAACCAAATCACACCTCTTAAATTCTGTAAGCCATGATATAAAAAATATTGTTCATCGACTTTATTGCAACCGCGCAATAAGTTTACTTAAGCCACCGATACATATCCAATTTCTTTTCATTCTTTAACTTTAAAATGCTCTGCCTCATTTTTAGTGATCCATATATTTGCCCCAACTTTTTTTTGCTGGAGCTTCTATAATAACCTTTTTAAAAAAAAAAAAATAGCCCCTCTCTCTCTCTTTCTCTCTCTACTCTCTAGCGTAACCTTTTTTTTTTGTTTTTTTGCTGGAGCTTCTATTTAAGATAAAAGAAAAGGCTGATGGTGCATACTGTTAAAAAGAGGATTATAGAAAGGGATAGCGACGTAAAGAGATGCTCAGATGAAGTAACGGGCGTGCTATTCACCCAAATAAAGTAACACCCTTGTGAGCATAGGACCTTGTGGTCGACCGGCGTACTCAGATACCGATAATGATGTTGGTTTGGCGTATTTTGTAACAATGAATATCAATATTAATCTCTCTTTGCGGTTATAGCCTATTTTAATAGGACCCATATTCAATCTCGCAAGTGACTTTTGAGCACTAGCTAGTTCGGGAACCGACTTACTTATATTAGCTATGAGCGATCATCAAGCCGAGTTGAAAGAGACCTGACATGCCAAAACTTTGCGAGTGAGCTCGGAATGTACGGAACGGCAAGGATCATAAGTTCCCCGGAGAGGGACCTCTCCCTCACTGATTTACCCAAAAAGAGAGAGAGAGTGTGTGATGCTTTGGAAGAAGGCTTCCAGAGGTAGCCTTATAAAAATTCTAACCATTATTTGCATCTTTCGCTGGAATTTTGATATTAAATATGAGTAGTTTGAAATTAAAAGAAGTTGAGATGTTAAATAATTCAATTTTTTGGGTGCTTTTTGATAAATTCCCATCTAGTTAAGTGTGTAGTTTGTATAAGGGTGAGGCCCTAAACAATCAAAATAGGGTCCATCCTCAAATAGTGCGGAATATGTTGTTTCAGAAATCTTTATGACGCCTTGAAAATTTATTTTCATTTCAAACTATAAATTTTAAAATTTAAAATTAGTGTTGATCGAGCATATCTATAAACACTTAAAAAACAATCCATTGAACTCTGTGACACATTCTTAAAGCCATATATGTAATGTATCACTCACTAGATTCAAAGTCCCAACAAAATTTTATGACACATCCTAAGCAATTAAATATGATATGTAGTGGCCAACTTCAAAATCTATTATATGAAAATAGATTATACGGAAATATAACATTTCTATTGTTTGGGTACACTTTAATGGTAGAAAAATAGAAAAAGATTACCCGAGATTTTACCAAAAATCAAGAAATCTATTACACATTGTCAAAAGTGAAAAATCTATTACCCACGGGTAATTGAAAAAAAATCTATTTTGCCTTTGATGGGTAATCGAGGTAATTGGGGCAAATCCTTCACCTCGTCTTTCTATCAAAAAATACCGTGATTCGTTTCCTAATAAACCATAATAATAAGAAAAAAAGTTAAATCCCGTGATTCGTTTCCTAATAAACCATAATAATAATAAAAAAAAGTTTTTCAAACTAAAATGCGATAACCTCATCTTTTGCCAAATTGCCTCAAAAATCACACAGCGGCCCATCTTCTCTAACGTGCCGCTAAAACTTACCAGCTTAGTTTCTTCTACTATCCGCTAAAACCCGTCAGTCCCATTGTCTGCAATGATAGCTATCGAAGATTTATTTTTTGGATTCTGCAATACCTATTGTTCCAAAAAATAAATGAATTTGGCTTTATTTTTTTTTTTTTGCTGTCATTATTTGCTGATAAATTCGAAATACTTGAGTTCACTCGCAGATAATCGATAAGTATACTTGAATTGTTTTTTTTTTTTTTTTAAATTAATTTGCCTCTTCAATCTCTTCCAATGCCCAACATTATTTGTCCTCTAATACATCTTATTTAGTCATAAAACCTTCTAAGTTACGAGCCAAATTTCTCCAAACCTTTTTTTTTTTTTTTTTTTATCCATGGGATGATCGAAAGAGCCAAATTTCTCCCAACTTTTTTTTTTGTCCATGGGAAGATCGAAAGGCTTTAGCACAAGAAAAAAAAAACATAAAAAATATGATAGCTTATCATAATAAAAGTATGTTATTCCAAAGTGTTAACATATTGAAAACATGTGATTCCAAGTCAAGACACAAAGGCATACAAAAGGTGTAACTCATTCTAATGCAATTATAAAGTTTAAGTTACATACAAATAGGGATAAAGTTTAAGCTACGTACTAATAAGGATTGTATGCTAAACCATGTTTTGGATATAAAGCCAAAAAAAAAAAAAAAATATCGGTAATGCATTTCACATATTTCTTCTAGACATAACTAAACAGTAATAATATATTTCCCTGATTGCATCTAAATATTTTCCGAGTTGCATCTAAATACTACCCAAACAGGGACAATCCGTTTACAGGTAATGTATTACGCCAGTAATACATTTCACAAGACAATATATTTTCAGGTATCCAAACGCCCTCTAATGACTTGGAGTATTGTGGCTTCTTGTAACGATAATAAGTGGTATCACAGTATACAATCTCTTTAAATTATTATCATTTTCTTATTGTATTAGATGGTTACTCACATTGTAAACTATGCTTATGACTAAATTAAATCGTTGCTACGTAGGTCAGCAGCGGCATCGGCAATGTAGATCTATTTATTACGATATATTTGGTAAAGGGTGCGATTTGTATAGAGCTGAGGTTCTAAACAATCAAAGTAAAATAAATTTTCAAATAGTATCGAGAAATGTGGTTTCAATATTGAAAATATCTGTGATAGCCTTAAAATATAATTTTATATTTAATTATAAAATTTAAAGCTTAAAAAATAGTGTAGATCAAGTAGAGCTTTAAAAACTTGAAAATTAAAGGTCCAAAAATATGTTACAATATACACAACTTTTAAAACTTGAAATCCATTTTTTTCTCATGTCCATGCATCTTGATGCCGGGATGCTCAATTCGAGGATATTTGGACATCAAACAACTCTTAATGAAAATTTTGAGGTGGGCTATAATTTGATTATTTAGAACCTCGGCTCTATATAAACTTTTCCCTTAGAGTAAATGGATGATATAAGTTGACAAGAAACATCAAACCGTCAAAATATAAAGTGTGCGTGAAAGTATGCGGCTGCCAAGAGTCTCTGCACCATACGTAGTTTCTTACAATGGTGGTGGTGGCTTTTCTAACGAATAATTATTTATTTTTTAGTTGGTAAAAAAAACGAAGACATTCTTTATTTTTATGTTAAAAAAAATGTTTTGTAATTTCAACCTAATGTTCTTGTAACATTTATCAAAATAGATCTCACTTTTCAATTATTTAACATTTTACCTTTTTTCTACTATTTCAAGTCAAAATCAAGCGTATTTTGATAGCTATTTTAAAATTAAATAAAAAAATGTGTAAGATGTCAAAGGAAAATGTTTTGATAGGGCTGCAACACTTTCAAAACAAGTAGGGCCTCACCTCAATACTCAATTTGATAGGGCCGCAGCACTATCAAAATCAGTAGAGCCTCACCTCAATACTCAACAAAAATTGTGATTCGGGCATAAAAAAACCTTCAAATCAATCATCTCGACGGTTGTAAAAGAATTTAAGATTCCTAGCCCTAAAAATAATGTATATTGTAACATATTATTTAGATTATCCATTTCACCCTAAAAATAAGTGTTAATAGATATGTAAGATCTTTATCATTTTTTGAGCTTCAAATTTTATAGTCAGCATTAGAAATTGATTTTAAAGTCATCTATTTCCGATGCTCAAAGTTCTTTTTAGACAAGGATTTGAGGTGATGCTCTCACTTTGTTTTCATAAAACCTAAGCCCTATAGAACTAGCATCCAAAGTTAAATAATTAACATCTGACAAAATTTCCCTATTTTCCATAAATTTCTAATTGAAATTTAAAAAAATTATTGAGTGAATTACGTTTAACTTCATTAATCTTAAAAAAAAAAAAAAAGGATCAATATGATTCTTTACTTTTCAGTAGGTTTGCTACGTTTGAGCACACAACCTGAAGATTTCAGACCACTGAGGGCACTTCTAGTTGAGTTATGGGATTGAACGCACTTCTCAAAATTCGAAACAGTATAAATCTCTTATCTAAAGACATATTTTATATAAAGTTGACACCTTAAAATGTAGAACTAAGTTGTAACTTTAAAATCCTTTTTTAATGTTGGAAAAACATTTAATTGAATCTTGACCTGTGTATAAAGGAGAAAAAATATTTTAAATTGAGTTACATTGAATCAATTTGGAGTTGTTGGCATATTGGTGGGAATTTTTTATCCTCCATTTTTATTTAGGTACAGACGACCACCTAAACATCCACACCTCCATTTTGTGAGGGAAAAATTATAAAATATCAACTTAAACCCAATATGCAAAAGGGATACCTTTATGTCTTTATTAAAGGTGTGAGGAACCTAAGGTGTCCAAGGTGTGTACCTAAATTTTGTTCGGAAATATAGTTTCACTATCATATTTAACGTCAATAAAAAAAAAAAAAAATAGTTATGGTGTCCGAAACCTTTTGATAACATGAAAATTAATTTTCATTCTTGTTTACAAAATTTAAAAATTCCAAAAATAGTATAGCTCAGTAGATTTATAAACACTTGAAAATTCTAAAAATAGATGATCCAGATAGCTTGTTACAATATGCATTATTTTTAAGATATAAAATTCTTTTTTTTATTTTATTTTTATACATCTTGAGGTTTAGATGATTGATTGGAGGTTTTTCGACATCAGAATGCTCTCTCTAGAGGGTTTTTTAAGCGAACCTTCAATATTATAAGGTTGACGCCATGTATAAGCTTTTTTCTTTTCGAAAAAACCTAAATCAATATTGACACGCTGCACACGCGGAAGTATAGAACAACAAAGCTAGTATGGTATGCTCTTGCGGGGGACTATGCTATACACTCGCTAGCTTGGGTCAAAGCGCTATTTAAGAGCAGTTTTTCAACATGAAATTTTGGGATACACCTGAAAAATCACCATAGAATTATTTTAGAAAAACACATTCATATTTTGAGTTCTTAAACTCTTAGATTGGATCTCTGTTTGATCGTAGGAACAAATTTTTTCCGGCACGTGCAAGAGTAATTTTTATTTTATCATTAGTCACATGTGTTAAAAGGTTACGTCCCCTAGATTATAGAGCCTAAAAATAATCTAAGTTTAAATTTATTTGAGGGAGTGAATGGAAGAAATGCTCCAACAAGAACACAAGAATCTTTTGAGTGTTTTAAAGAATTAATGAAGGCTCAAAAAACATCTAATCCTTGTCTTATATAAAATACTCATAATCCGCACCATCTTTCCTTTTCTGAGTGGGATTGTGGGTGCAATCCACAACCTTTCAGCTTCTTGGTGGGATGGAGGTCCACCCAAATAAATAAATAAATGTATATGAATAAATAAATATATGAAGTGCCCTCACGCAAAGGCAAAGGCAAATCTATTGACCAGAACTCAAGTGCCTTCTATTATATGGGAAAGAACAGATAATTGCAAAAAAGGGCAACTTATACTTTGAAGAGGTTGTCTTTTTGTGGAGTGTGGACTTTCATCCCAACGACTTCATACAGGGCCTTTGATGTGATATGCCTCGATTCATTGGATTGACGATTAGAAAGTGAGTGTTTTTAAAGAAACCCTAAAAAAACTAGGTGGTCCTGCACCAGTCGCTCTCTAATGTTGTGGAGTACACGTGTCTTACCACTGCTCCCCTCTTCTGTGGTCCTTAGAAAGAGACTGAAAGGTGCCCCCAGAGGGCAAATTCATTTAGGGGCATAATGGCTCTTTGGCCGTTTGAGAATGGGCTCCATGCAGAGGTGGTCAGGGTGGGGTGCTCTCAGTGGATCCCATGGGTCAATTGGACTGGATCTCGATTTGGACCTAGAGAAAGGTCCAGATAGGTTGGGATTGAGGTTCAGATAGGTTGGGATTGGGTCCCCTTGATATTGCAGGGGTGAAGGACCACTGCTATTTTGGTCTACCTTGATGAAAATAAGATGAAGATAAATTTACACTTTAGTGCACCCGTTTTCAAACAGATAGTAGTTTTTGAATAGTGGGAATGGAAACTTAGACCGGTAGTTGATGTTTACCACTACGGCCTCATTCTCATTCCCACTATGTTGATATTTTGTTTTCATGAAGAGAAATTTGCATTTCTCATACTAAATTCCTCTTTTCTCAGGGATTGGGCTTGGGCTTGAGCGATTAGCCATTGAAGTTAGGAGTGCCACATGTACCAGACGATTCTTACTCCTAAACTACCTGGAAAAAAAAAATGAATCCCTTCTTTTCTCTATCTATTTATTTCAGTAAACACTGAATGCACATCTTGATTGGGTTCCGATAAGTTTAGGATTAACCATGAAAATTGATTTCTGTCGCATAATCTTCTATAATGTCTGTCTCTTTCTATACGCATCTCTATCTTATATTGTATTTTCCCAAATTATTTTGGTCACTCGCTTTCTTTAATCATCTACACTCTTTGGATACTAACACCTAGAAAATGTGGAGTAATATGTTGGATAGGGTGATTATCCAAAATCACCCACATAAGAAAATCTCATATTATGTGAGATTGGGATTTGATATCGATAAGTTTCTTAAAAGGAATAGAAATCCAAAAAGATTAAGACTCGTCTGATATATCTCTTGGTTTTGAGATATATATAGCTTCTATGAGGAAGTTTCCTATTTGATATAGATTAAGAACCTTTTATATATGGGAAAAAAGTTCAGAGAATTTGTGTGCCCTATTTGAGTCATCATATGGGAAATAAGTTTCCTCTAGAGAGAGAGGGGCGGGGGTTTCCTCTAGAGAGAGAGGAGCAGGCGCCTCCTGTGCATGAGAAGCAAGGCTTTCCTTTTAAAGAGAAGAGAGCTTCTTACGAAGTGAAACATTGCGGATGTGACTCCAGTAGCGTGGGAGGTTGGTTACTTGTGGAGAAACGGTTCTCATGAATGGTTTCCTCTTTTAGAGAAAAAGTCTCGTTTGCTCTCAAACAGTTCCCATGAAGATTGTGGATAGTTTCTCCTTTTAGAAAGAGAAAGTCTCTGTTGCTAACAAGGTTCTCCTATCAAACAGTTCTTATGAAGATTTTGGATGTTTTCCCTTTTAGAGAGAAAAAGTCTCAATTGGTCAAGAGGTTCTCCTCCTGGATAGTGGTTTAGTTGTGGAATAAAGATAGTCTCTTCTTAGATTGTGGTTTAGTTAAGGAATAGACTGAGAGATTGACGTGTTGTGCCGATCGGAAGACTGGGTCAAACGGTTCCCATGAAAATTTTGGATGTTTTCCCATTTAGAGAGAGAAAGTCTCGGTTGCTCACAAGGTTCTCCTCCTTGACAGTGTTTTAGTTATGGAATAGAGATAGTATCTTCCTAGATTGTGGTTTAGTTGTGGAATAGAGTTGAGAGATCGACGTGTGGTGCCGATCAGAAGACTAGGTCTAAAAAATTTCACTCCACTGGGGTTTGTCGAGTGTCAGAGAGGTAACTCTTTGTCTCAAAATCTGTAATGTAATTTTCATTGGTATATTAGATTTTAGTTTGCCATCCCCGTGAATGTATAATGTGCCTCTAGTAGATTGAGAGGCTGGTTTCTTGTAGAGAAGCGATTCCGATAAAGATTTTGGATGGTTTTCCCTTTTAGAGAGAGTCTCGGTTGCTCTCAAGCAATTCCCATGAAAATTATGAATGGTATCCCATTTATGTTGGTACATGTGTGTGGCCATGGGGCCTTTAAACATGCAATATTTCTCTCTTTTATAATTTAATCTTATCACTAAAAAAGGGAGGCTTCTTAGAGAGAGAAAGTATCATTATTTAACAGCTAAAAAGTAACCATCCACTTCCCAGGATTACAGGGTCACGTTTTCTCAGATATTTCAAGAGGAAGCCGAACGTTGGAGAACGACCTCCTCCATCCCTCTTTAAGAAGGGTTTCATGGCTATGGAGATATACACATAAATTTATAGAGTTCTCTGGCTATGGAGATATACACATAAATTTATAGAGTTCTCACGGTTCTGGTAAAAGCCTGGTCTTTGCAATCGATAGTCTATAGACATTGCCCCTAATCCTAAGAGTGGGTCCTTCTCTTCGCTCAAGTTTTTTCAACATTGGTATCAGAACAGGTTGTGGAAGCGTGGCGGGCTTAGAACCTATAGGTCCCAATTTGTTTTTGGAATTCTATATCTTATTCTTTCCCTGATTTTAATTTACAGTAACTTTGATATTGTGCTTTGTCATTCACGTATATCTTGCTGTGAATTTTTTTTCTAACCTTAAATTTAATAGTCTGAATTTATTTATTTTTTATAAATTTCTCTCTCTTAATTTATTGCTCCTCACTTGCGATTTAATGTTTGTTTTTACTGGTATTGTTGGTTATTGAATATTTTCTCTCCGTAAATTCTTTTGCCTTCTCTCTCTAGATTGCGTTTGGCTTACGTGATCATAGCGTACTCGGATGAGTCCTCTGTTTAATCTTTTGTAGAGAAAAGTTAAAGAGATAGAGATGCTAAAAGAATCATCAAAAGAATAGGAAAAGAGAGAAAATAAGTTTAAAGTTGTTGCAGAAGAGTTATCTTAACTTAGGATATGCCTTAATATTAGGTTCTCTCTCTACGCCTTAATATTAGGCTCTCTCTCTACGCCTTAATATTAGGCTCTCTCTAGAGTAGGAACAGTAGTTATTTTCTCTCAGATCAAGTTGTTGATATAGTACATACTTGAGCCCACAGTCAAGTAACAGAAAATAAGGCAAATAATTCTTATCTCTATTTTCTAATAAAATTAATAATAATAATAGTAATTTGTACAGACTGTAGAAAAAAAAAAAAAAAATCTTCTACTCTAAGCAAGTAGCTGAGCATCTAAATTTACGTATTGTTATATACTTCTTTTACTAACCATGGACTGCTGAAAATCAGGCGGTTGGCATCTTCTTTCTTCGATCTTTTTGTTGCTGAAAATTAATGCATATTATTATTATTATTATTATTATTATTATTATTATTATTATTATTATTGAATCTTATTATGCACATGCCAATTCTATTGGAGTAAAGGCTTACATATCAATTGCATATATTTATTTTATTGTTTTTTATTGTTGTTTTTTTTACCTATAATTTAGGGATTTTCGACATATTTTATTTGCATAATAATTGTCACTGCATTGCATAATTCTCTTATGCTTTAGTCTCTTTAAGTTAAAAAATTTCATGATCTTGATTTTGTGATTTTTTTTTTTTTTTTGTGATTATGCAATGCCATATTTTTTGTTGAAAAATATCAAATATCATTGTAGACTCTCTATCTTGTGCTAAGACATATTCACATATTTATGAAAATTATTCTTATGAAAGATTTGACATAAAAGTAGTTGTTGCCTTACTTTATTAATTTTTTGTTGCGTCACAGCAGTGCGAACATAAACTGTTCGAGAAAATTTTTCTTTGAAGTTGCAGCTCACTGAGAGTCGACAAACTTATTTGATTTAGTTAGCAGACAACCATTTCTTAAACACAATTAAATTTGTTTTTGAACTTTTAAGTATTATCTAAAAATTTAAAATGGCATCTAGGCTAGTCATATCAGAATTATCCAAACTTGAAAAACTCAATGGGATCAATTTTTCTGTGGAAAAAAAAAATTGGATATATTCTTTTTCAAGATAGGGTAGATTATGTCCTAGAAACAAAACCATCAGTTTTAGAGCTTAATGCCAATGGTCAAAGCCAGAAAGAGACTTGAAAAATGGTTAGAATATGATAGAGTAGCTAAGACTACTATGTTGAGCTTTACGGAAGATGATTTAATTAGAGTATTTGAAGATTACTCCACAGCTCAAAGTATGATAGGTGCCTTATCTGAAAAGTATGGGACCACTTATGAGACTCATGTACAATTGTTGTTAGAAAAATACAATTATTGCATAATGAAAGAAACAGACTTAGTGACCGAGCATGTAAATAAAATGACAGTACTTGCAAAAGACCTTGCCGCAGTTGGAATCCAGTCCCCGATCGCATGCAAGTGTCCATTGTCCTTAACAGTCTCCTTCCATCTTGGGAGTCTGTTGTAATTGCATTGAACCATTATGCACAAGGGATAACCATGTTAAATCTTCCTATGTATATTAGTGTTGAAGCTGGGAGAAAAATGAGGAAGAAGTCAAATGAGCTCAACTTTGCCCAAAGTTCATCTTCTCAGATCCTCAACAAACCTTTCAATTATCAAAAAAATACTAGGTATAAAGAAATGATGAGAAATTTTAAAAATCAAAAGAATAAGGTTGAGAAGACCTGTTTTTATTATAAAGAAATTGGACACATCAAGTTTAATTGTTCTAAGCTGAAAAATAAAAATAGGAATTAAAATAACAACCCTATTCGAAATAATCAAAATAAGATAAAGGACTTGATCTGTGTAGTCCTAGAATCAATAGTTGCCGATCATGACCTGAGAAATTGGTGGGTCGACTCAGCCTCCACTCGACATGTCTCGAGGACCAAGGATGGTTTGGTAACTAGCGAATTTATATGGGAAATGACACCTACTGCGATGTACTAGGTGTTAGTACTTTCAAGTTGTGTTTACTAGGATGAACAAATATCTTATTGACAGATACATTGTATGCACCCAATATGAGGCGCAATTTGATTTCTATCCCAAGGCTAGACGACAACGGTTATGAAATAAGGTTTAGGTCTGGTCGGGTTATCATTAGGAAGCATTCTAGAGCTTTGGTGTACAATACTAAAGTTGACAATTTGTACCGACTGAATATTAATGGAAGTTCATCATTTTCTAGTTATATTGATGCTTCTTTTGATGCTTTTATGTGTACGGATGATCCATATTTATGGTACTTAAGATTAGGACATATAAATAAAGACAAAATGAATCAAATGGTTCAAATATGCTTGCTCCCCAATTTAGGAGAAATTGTGTTTAAAACATGCGAGTCATGTATTTCTGGTAAATTAACTAAGAGGCCTTTTTATAAAGGGAAAATGTCTAGTGAACTACTTAGTATTGTTCACTCTGATATATGTAGCCCATTAAATGTGAAAACACATAGAGGTATGGAATATTTCATAACATTTATAGACGATTATTCACATTATGGATATGTATACCTAATTAATAAGAAACCAGATACATTAGAAACATTTAAATAAAATAAAGCTGAGGTAGAAAATTAGTTAGGTAGACATATTAAAATTCTTCGAATAGATAAGGGAGGTGAATATTGTTCCGCCTTATTTTCTGAATTTTGTAAGGAGCATGATATAATTTACTAAACAACTATGCCATATATACCACAACAAAATGAAAGGAGAAATAGAACTGTAATTGACGTGGTTAAGTCCATGATGAGTCATTCAAATTTATTACCTTATTTTTGGGGTGAGGCTCTCAACACTGTAATATATATCATTAATCGTGTTCCAACTAAATCTATAGACTTGACCCCATATGAATTATGGACAAGTAGGAAACCTGACCTTACTATCTTGAAAGTTTGGGGTTATTGGACACATGTGCTTATACCACCACAAAATAGAGATAAATTACAAAGTAAAACTATAAAATGTTATTTTATAGGCTATTCAGAAAATTCGAAAGGGTATAGATTCTATAACCATGATACTAGATCATTAGTAGAGAGTCATGATGCTTATTTCTTAGAAAATATAGATGATGAAAATATTTTAAATAAGCCTATTGACTTACATGAAATTGATAAAGTTAAGGGTCTGGAAGACCATGTTTCTCAGACTCCTTTTACATTTGGTGAGAATGATTCAATTGAATCAAGTATACTAGATAGGCCTAAAAGAACTAGAGTAACACCTACAACTTTAGAAGAATTTTATGTATTTATGAATGAAGATAATTACTCTTCAATGAGTAAAGATACAATAGATGAACTTCGTAGCTACAATGAAGCTATTAGCTCACATAACTCAGCTAAGTGGATTCAAGACATGGATGATGAACTTGATTCTATTAAAAGAAATCAAGTATGGGAGTTGGTTGACCTTCTTAAAGATAGAAAAGTCATCGGTTGCAAATGGGTCCTAAAGAAAAAGCTTAATGCAAATGGATCTATTGATAATTATAAAGCTAGGTTGGTAGCTGAAGGATTTACCCAAAGGGGGGGCATAAATTATGTAGAAACTTATTCTCCAGTAGCAAAATTTTCATCTATTAGGATTATCCTTGCATTAGTTGCATATTATGATCTAAAATTATTTTAGATGGATGTCAAGACAGCTTTCTTAAATGGAGAATTAAAAGAAGATATATACATGAAACAACCAAAATGATATGTAATTAAAGGCCAAGAAGACAAAGTATATAAACTTTAGAAATCTTTATATGGTCTAAAACAGTCTTCTAGGCAATGGTATTTTACTTTTCATAATGCAATCACTGAAATTGGTTATATAGCCAATAGGTTAGACCATTGTGTATATATCTGGAATAGTGGGAGCAATTTTATTATATTGTCACTATATGTAGATGATATTTTGATAGCCGATAATGATATTGGCATGATTAACGATACCAAATCATGGCTAAGCTCCCATTTTGAGATGAAAGATATGGGAGAAGCCTCATATGTATTAGGCATTAAGATAACAAGAGATAGAAGTTCAAGACTTCTATATTTATCTCAAAAAAATTATTTAAAAAGTGTTTTAAAATATTTAAGATGGAAAATTGCAAGCCCATAGATACACCTGTTTGTAAAGGCTCAAAATTATCAAAGAAAATGTGTCCATTAAATGATAGTGACAAAGCTGAAATGGAAAGAATTCCATATGCTCAAGCTGTAAGATACATAAATTATATCATGTTGTGTATAAGACCTGATTTGAGTCATACATATGGTCTTGTAAGTAGATTTCAGAGTAATCTTAGGATGGCTCATTGGCATACTGTAAAAAGGATACGCAGATATATTCAGAAAACTAAAAATTACAAGTTGTGCTTCCAAGCTGATAACTTAGAGGTTACTGAGTACTCTGATGCAGATTTTGTAGGACACACATATAATAGAAAATCAACCTCAGGAATTGTATTCCTCTTTGGTGGTAGATGTGTTTCTTAGTCTAGTAAGAAACAAAGTTATGTAGCTCGGTATACTATGGAAATCGAGTATATTGCTTGTAGCATTGCTATAATTTATGCAGTATGGATTAAC
The DNA here is from genome assembly GCF_054954075.1 of Amborella trichopoda. NCBI lineage: Eukaryota > Viridiplantae > Streptophyta > Magnoliopsida > Amborellales > Amborellaceae > Amborella > Amborella trichopoda. Next base: position 44,078,044 of record NC_142336.1, read on the forward strand.
GCTTCATAAATGATTTGAAGCTGGATATAGCCGACGGACCTGTTAAATTTTTTGTGATAATCAGGCTGCTATTTTATCAATTAGAAATTGAGCTTATAATTCCAAGGGTAAGCACATTGAAATTGATTATCATTATATTTATGATATTATTGGAAAGAATGAAATAACTTTAAGTTATTTGCCATCTTCATATATGATTGTTGACCCTTTAACAAAGGGATTGAGTGCATAAATATTATCAAAGCATGTAGTTTTCATGGGACTTAAAATATTTAAGTCAATAACTCCTAAATGGGATATTTTTTGATGTCTTGGTCATGAGAGGAAAAACCGCATTAGCGTGAAAAACTATGACATGACTTAGGATTTTTTTGTTATGAGATGTATAACCGCACTTGCGTGAAAGCGTCATGAAAAAATATGTACATAAATGTTAAATTCATTAAGTGGTAAAGACTTTATGATATTTCAGTATATCTGGCCCTCATGGCCTAGTGGGAGATGTTGGTACGTGTGTGTGGCCATAAGGCCTTTAAACGTGCAATATTTCTCTCTCTTATAATTTAATGCTTATCACTAAAAAAGGAAAGCTTCTTAGAGAGAGAAAGTGTCGTTATTTAACAGCTAGAAAGTAACCACCCACTTCCCAGGATTACAGGGCCACATTTTCTCAGATATTTCAAGAAGAAGCCGAACGTTAGAGAACGGCCTCCTCCATCCCTCTTTAAGAAGGGTTTCATGGCCATGGAGGGGTACACAAAAATTTACAAAGTTCTCATAGTTCTGGTAAAAGTCTGATCTTTGCGATCAATAGTTTAAAGACACTACCCCTAATCCTAAGAGTGGGTTCATCTCTTCTCTAAAGTTTTTTCAACACTTTTAGAGAGAAGTTTCTTCTCGTGGACAATGGTTTAGCTTTGGAATGGAGATGGTCTCTTCTTTAACAATGGTTTAGTTGTAGAATGGAGATTGTCTCTTCTTTAACAGTTGTTTAGTTGTGGAATAGATGTGAGAGATCGACGGGTGGTACCAATCATGAGTCTAGGTCTAAAAGGGTTTACTCGATTGGGTTTTGTCGAGTGTTAGGAAAGTAACTCTCTTTCTCAAAATCTGTAATATAACTTTCATTGGTATAATGGATTTCAGTTTGTCATGCCCATAGATATGACATTCTTGGGGTGAACCACGTAAATCTTTGTGTTCTTATGGTGTGTATGATTCATACTTTATTTCTCGTATTATGGCTCGTGCTCTCTCGTATTTTGTTTCTAGCTAAATAAGCACACAATCTTAGTAGGATCCAACGTTCGGGATTGTTTCTGCATCTATGAGGATTTTTAAATCCTAACACAATATTGATCGTTAACTTTGGTTTTGTTAATGTTCAAAAAGAAAAAAAAATAACTTCGAAGAAACTAGAAAAGTAGAATTTTAATATGGAAAACTATACAATGAGACTATTTACCTTTAGTACAAGGTGATCATCATTAATCTTGAACATTAGATATTAAATTGATGGCTGCATTTATTCCATTGACCAAGCTCAAATTTAAAAGAAATCTTCTCGAACTTTAAGACACACCTATGCTATCAGATTTCACATCAGATGGTTATAAGTAATTGTGACTTGTATCAACGATAAATGATCTCATTGTATACAATCTCCTTTTGTTATACACAAAGTTTTGCCTCACAAAAGTAATGGTTACATGATTTTTCAAATTCCCATTTTAATCCATATGGATTTTTTTGACTTTAATGTCGTACGAATTTATTAGTAAAAGATATAAAAATACATTTTTTTACCAATAAAAAAAGGGTTATGTTAGGGTGCTCATGCTATGGAGTAATTTAATATTGTACTTAACAAATTTAGACACTTATATACTCTTGTGTTATACTTAAAGTTTTTTTTAATAGGAATATTTTTTGTCGTTAGGAGGGGGTATGACGTCATCTACATAGGGGTGTGACATCACCGACATAAAATATTAAATGGTACTAGTGTACTCCATGTGAGTACTGTTACACTCCATGTAAATGACATCATACATCTCCAAATGATAAAAAATACCGTTATTAAAAATATACTTCATATACATAACAAGGGTATATAAGTGTAAAAAATTTGTTGAGTACAATAATAAATTACTTCATAATATGAGCACCCTAACATAACCCATAAAAAATATAAAAATACCTAACAAACAGCTACATTGTAAATAAAAAATTATTTATAAATATGGAAGAATAAGAAGCACCCTGCCTATCCAACATGTCCTTTATGCATGCCAATGTTATCATGGTTAAATCTCGTCGACTTAGGAAGTCCCACTAAATCTTTTCTCAATTATATAACTAGCTAAATTTACTGACATGAAAGCCAATTTATTACCACATTCATATCTAAAATTGTATTACGAAATTTTCTCACCAAACTTATCATCAACATTGGAAATGTCCAATGAGAGAGATATTAGGTTTTACGTGAGATTTAAGACAGAAAGAAAATAGGAAAAAAATGACAAAGCTAAAGGGAGAAATTAGGTTTTATGGGAAGCCAAAAGGAGGGGAACGGAGAGGTAGGTACTCTATACTCTTCTCTTTTGAGGTCATGTGCCATGTATCTACTCTAGGCATACGGTCGCTTTTTTATTCTTGCGCCATGAGTTGTGCCAACTCTTTAACTTTGGTTTTAAAATATGAGTAATGATCCTATAAGACTCTCCTCTATCCATGTGTGTAGGATCCAAAGGATCACCATTAAAGTTGGTACAGATATCTAGAAAAGTTATCATATGGGTGTGGGACTTAACTTTTCTAGATATCCATACCAACTTTAATGGTGATCTTTTAGGGGTCCTACACACATGGGTGGGAGAGGGTCCGATAGGATCATTTCTCTAAAAATATATACTAGTAATGTGCACATGTGTTATACATGTATTAAATATTAATCATTGAGATAAATTTTCAGTTTTTAAATAATATTTTCGTCAAAGCATATTCAATTATAGAGAGGTAAAGAGAGAATTTGATGGATCCAGCTTCACATATGGGTATCCGTATGACAATAATTGTTTAAACATATTCAAACTTCAATAACTTTTCCAAAGAGTCATAAGGCAAAGATGAGGAGGAGCATTAGAGTTTAAAAAATTTAAGATTCACCATTAATTACATATAAAGGTATTTTTTTAGTATCATGCCCCAAAACATCAAATAAATAAGGGAAAAGTTTATATAGAGCCGAGGTTCTAAACAATCAAATTGAAGCCTACTACAAACACTTCACTAGAAGGGGTTGTTCTGATGCCCAAATATCCTCAAATTAATCATCTCGAGATCGAGATGTATAGATATGGGAGAAAAATGGATTTCAAGTTTTGAAAATAGTGTATTTTGTAACGCATTTTTGGACCGTCAATTTTCAAGATTTTTAAGTTTTCATAGATCTGTCGATCTACACAATTTTCGAAGCTTTAAACTTTATAAATAAAGATGAAAATATATTTTAAGACTATCACAAACACTTTCAGCATTAAAACCACATTTCTCGACACTATTTGAAGGTAGGTTCTAATTTGATTGTTTAGAGCCTAAGCTCTATACAAAGCCCACCCAATAAATAAACATTTAATTCTCAAAGTTCAACTTCTCCGGAGCACTAGTTCTGACAAAGATTGTATAACCAAATTCAAATAATAATAACAATATTATTATTATTATTATAAATATTATTATTATTACTATTATGAATTATAATTATTTGAAGAACCATGAACCCCCATCTATCTCTCTAGCTTTGTCGACCACAAACCTGTGTGACTCGCCCGTGTAGGAAAAAACATCTTTTGAATAAAGATAAGAAAAATTGTTTCATGCCGGCTCGACCTCATGACTAGATATGCGGACTTTGAATGTAAAGCATCCATCTTAAAGATGGATGCAACTAGGTGTTTCATTTAAAAACAATGAAAACTAACCATCCAGATGTTTTCTTATTAAAATTATTATTTTTATTTTTTAAAATTTATTTATTTTTTCATATTCATGATCTCTATATTAGATATTACGTGTCCTTTAAAATTAAGTCCAAAAATTCATCTCAAAAATAGATTTATTAATGGGCCTGCATGTCTACATATGCGGTCTTGGCCGAATAGAAACTGGGTCCTAAAGATAATAATGTTAAATAAGTGAAAAGAAAGCACAAAAAATTTAGTCGCATTTCAGATTATTATTTTCCTGAAATATATTATAATTTTAAATATATTATTAAACTATATAATTTATATTTTTTGTTAGTAATTTTCTTGCTAATATACTATCACAATTCTATTTATATCTTTTTGGTGTTAAATATATTTCGTATTAAATATAATAATTAACAGAATAATTTATTTATTTATTTATTATTCATTTTCTTGCTTTCATCTTCCGCATTCTCAAATTTTGGTCTCACTCTATCATGCACACGTGAATGTGCTTTTCTACAAGGTTTTCGACTCAAAGACAACCAAGGAAATGAGTGGTGCCTAGTCTTGCGACACATTCTCAATTATTTGAAAAGAAGAAATCATGAATGCAATGGAATAATGAAAAGGACATGATGCCAAGTATTTATGGCACGATTCATTTAAGAAATAATCTATAATAATTAGATGTATGTTTCAATTAAAACGGATAATAGTACTGATATTATTTATTTTCTTCTTGGAATTTTTTTGTTTTTCTTTAAATTTAGTTTCGGATTTTAGAAATTACAACTAGTGGAGAGACGTGTGAGTTTTCAAAGACAATGGATTGACATCACGAGTCAGCGTTGAGCCTATACTTCTTTGTCTTAATTATGGATGAGTTAACTAAGCACCTGTAAGATAAGGCAGACAACATAGTTTTGGTTGATGAGATCCGTAACAACATTAATACAAAGTTAAAACTTTGGAGGGACACTTTATAATCTAAAGTTTTAACAATTAGTTGGACTAAGACATAGTATACTAAATGCAAGTTTAATAATAATAGGAGTAGAGACGTGGGAGCAATTAAAATTAACAACCAATAAATACTAAAAAGAATGCACTTTCGATATCTTGGGTCGGTAATTTAAGAATATGGAGAGATTAAGGATGATATCGTACAAAAAATTAGAGTTGGGTGGGCGAAGTGAATATATACAATCGGAATTTTATGTTATCACCGTGTACCAATAAAATTGAAGGACAAGTTCTATGGGACAGTTGTGAGAACAACTTTGCTTTATGAGGCGGTTGGGAGGTCAAGAAACAAGATACCCGTAGGATAAGTGCAGCTGAGATTAGAATGTTGAGATGGTTGAGTAACAAGACATTAAGGGATAGAATTGAATGATATACATTTAAGAAATTTTAGGTGTTGTACCAATAGATGATAAGATAAGAGAAATTAGATTTAAGTGGGTTGATTATGTACAGCACAAACCCAATACAATACTTACTAGGATGTGAGAGTTAGTTTAGATGGAAGACAAAAAAATAGCAAAGAGTAGTGAAAAATTATATGAGGATTTATAGATTCACAGAAGGTATGACCCTTGATAGAGCAGAATATCATACCTTTGTGTAGCCAACCTCAAATAGTTGAGAAAATACTATGATGATGACGACTTTAGAAAATGCAAAAAGTAAAGACAGAAAATACAATATATATATATATATATATATATATATATATATAAGAGAATGAGTCTTCATTCATGAATATAGGTAAACTTATAATTTTAATTATTTCATTTATATTGTTACTTGTATTACATAAAAAATAATTCCTTCTTGCTAATATAGTATGATTTCAATTATATTATTAATCTATATAATTTCATTTTTGGTTATTTATTTTACTATTTTCTCTTATTTTGCATTTTCAATCAAATTTCTTTCTAGCATAATTGAAATTACTTTTACTTATATCACGAAATATATTCTTCACATATAAATAACTATTATTCTTGAAAATTAGGAAAATAAAAATGCAAAAATCTCTCCCATAAATTTCAAAATATGATTATAATTTTACTTATAAATTTTATTTTAAGTATAATTCTTATTAAATATAAGAGTTAATAGAATAATTTAGTTGTTAATAGGCTAAAAGATTTCCTACTTACTTGGGGACTTACTATCCATTTACTCCCTCAGGCACTACCTGCTAGGGATAATTTTTAAATCTTAAATTTTGGGATGTAATCTCTACAACCATAGAGTAAGTTCAGCAAAAAGTATTTTTAAAATAAACTATTTCAGCAAAAAATATTTTCAAAATAAACTCTGTACATACAAAAAAAGACTAGTGCATCAAGATTGAATAGAAACTGTCAAATGTTTGAATGGCAAAACTAAAAATTCAAAATTTTTTGCTTTAAAAATAATCATATTTTTCTTTTTATGGAAATATGTTATTAACTTATATAATTTGCATTTTTGTTAATTATTTTTCTCATCCTTCTTTCTTTTTACATTTTCAATTATGTCATTTTAGTATAAATAAAACTTTTTTAATTACATAAGTACATATATTATTTACTAATAAGTAAATATTATTATAAAAAATAGAGAATATGAAATACAAAAATATGTCACATGATACATATAATAAATTCATAATAAACATGTATTTATTGTAATCACAACTAATCATAATATTGGCATTATTTATTTTTCTTCCTTTTATAGTAGTGAAATGTTTCTTTTTTCTTTTCTTTTTCTATTTTATTATGGATTTTGGAAATTATAAAAAAAATGTATAGACAGAAAATGAAAAGAATAGAAAAATGAAAACCAATTTGAAAACCTTGAGAGAGAGTGAAAAGGATGGATAAAATACCGACTCTTCTTCTTCTCCTCTTTCTTCATCTTCTTCAAAAGAAAAAAAACAAAACGTATCATTGTTTTGTAGAACCCCTGTCAATGTGGTGAATGTTAGGGCTCAGATGATAACTGTTCAAGCAACACGTTTGTGTAATGGATATACTCTAATAGTTTCGAGTGTTTATTCGTGGCTAATTATGGGTGACTTCAATATGATATTGGGTAACTCATAGAAAATGGGTGGTAGAAATTCTTCTTCTCAAAATTCATGGGATTTTGCACATACGTTGGCTAATTGTGCACTTTCAGATCTTAGTTCAACTAGAGGGTGATTCTCCTGGTCAAACAGTCGGAGTATATAAAAGTTTCATATGAGAACACTTAGTGCCCTTGCAAACATGGAATGGGTTTTTCCTTACCCTGGATCCAATGTAGGATCACTCCCCAAGGGTAACTTTGATCATTGTTTTTTACTTGTTTATCTACAAACTTGGCTTCGACTCGCCAAAACCCTTTCAAGTATTTCACGACATGGCAACAGCTTCCTGGCTTGTTCAGATTTGTTACTACGTTAAAGAGGCTAAGGAAGGATCTTTGAGCATGGAACCATGTTGAGTTTATGTGGCCATTAAAGGCCCTATGAGTGATTGTAAACTCAGTGGGAGTGTGGTCCCATGTGGACCATACTATGCAAACAATGTTTGCAGATACCAGACTGTGCTTGATGGTCTAGGCCAGTCGGTTGGAAAAACCCATGTTACCTGGGCATATAATATAAACCGATAAGGGTTCCAATGGGTCATCCTTTGATGAGGTCGGAGTATGCTCGGATGGGTGAGCCGAGGGACTATGTGACCCTTGTGTATGATAGTGGCTTTCAGAGAAGGGAACCAAAGCCTGATCCATGTACCATCACGACATGCATATTGATAGACCGTTTTGGGAAAACGAGCTACATTTCCGGGTGAAGCATATGCATGTGGGAGAGATACCCCTATGCACCATAGGAGCTATGGTCGCATCAGGTCTAAGTGACCTTGGTTTGTCTCTAGGAGAGAACCTGAAATCTACAGAATAGGATTGCGACCCCTTGACTCATTGGCCAGACTTTGGTGACCCGTTAAGAAGCCTCTGCTTGGATTATGGGTCATGGGAAGCACTGGATCGGCTTGATAAAGCAAGTGTGGTCTGTAGTCCACAGTTGAATGTGAAGTGCCCCATGATTGTTGATTTAATCCCAAAACCATATTGATTATTTTCCTATCAAATTAATTTAATTATGTTTGTTTTATGATAGAAATTATTTTAGAATTATTATTTGAATTTTTATAAATCCCTGGATATTTTATATATAATATTTGGATTTATAAATTATAGATATTACAATGGTTTAAATATTCAAATAATATTTTAAAAATTATTTTATCAATTTTATACATATATAAATTTCATGGAAGGCTATTGTGCACATGGGCCTACCATATTTCTAGAATATAGGACCAATGAGTGCCCTCCTTGGGTGGGACGCCCCACCCTTTATTCTCTTTCTAATTTTATAAGATATGGCATATGGTTGGAAGATGTTGACTATATATTAACTTGATATATTAAAGATTTTGTGAAAGTATGAGAAGGCATGTGTTATTTTATGGAATGCACAATATTTTGATTAGATAATTTCTATTGATGGGAAAATGGTTTAAGAAAGGGGGATAAGGGTCCATACACCTTCTATAATGTTGATGGTTCATCTATGGAATGGATGACTTAGATCTCTTACCCTATAAGTCACCATTGATCAACGGTTCATATTCATTCTCACTAAATAGGCAAACTATGGGAAACCCTAAGAAACCTTAAACCTAAATTTGTTCTAAATATAGAAGACATCTCCTCCTCTATTCTTTATACATCTCTCCCTTCTCTCTCTTATCTATTCTCTCTCTCTCTCTCAAAGGGGCATGCCCTGCTCTCTCTCCTCTCTCTCTCTCCAGACCTCTCTCTCTCCTAGTCCATCTTTAGAGGGGCACGCCCCAATCCTAGGCTACTTCCTAATTCTCTCTCTCATCTTGATTAAACCTAAGGGTTGGGTAGTAGAGGATATACTAAACTAGGTCTTGGGGGTTAGCACCTAGGTTCAAAGCTTGATGATTAAAAGGGAGTTCTAAAAAGGTTCTATAGAACAGTTTGACCTAAAAATGCTTTCTCGGTTGAGATTGAAGTTTGATCGTTGATCCCGCACTATTGAATGGTGGTGTCTCGGTGTGGAGTGTAATAAGCCCGATTAAGGTAATCTCCGACACTCTCTACTTTTATTTCTTACAATTTTATCTTTATATTATCAAGCATAAGAAATAATTATTTCAATGGTATCAAGTTTCAAGATATTGGTTTTATTGTTTTGTCGATTTTATTTTGAAGTATATGTTATTGTAATAAGACCACTTGTAAGTGATCTTTTGCAAAAATAAAAGGCATGAAAAAAAAAAAAAAAGTATATATATATATATATATATATATATATATATATATTATTCCCCATCAAAAGATCACATTGGTCTTTTTTTTCAAACCAGATGTTTTTAGATATGCGACGGACATAATAGTTGATTTTTCTTCAAAAGCTATTTACTCTTGATGATAGTCTAAGTTGTGACCCTACTAATGAAAATCTGATGTAATCAAAAGCAACAACAATTATTATTACATGAAGAGTATATAGAAGCAAAAATCAAGACATGCTTGATTGAAGAATAGAGATTCTAATACAAAATTCTTTCATTTATCCACCATTATTATTAGGATGAATGATATGATTACTTTAGTCAAAGACTAAAATGGGGAATCTATTTCTTTTTAAAAGCAAATTGAGGATCATATAATTGGTTTTTTTTTTGAGGATTTGCATGCACAAGAAAGTAATATAGGGTTTGAGTTGGTTGATCAGTTTCTTCCATCTTTAACGCTAACCAACAAGTGCAACTTATAAATGACATCTCTTTTGAAGAAATTAAACTTATATTTAGGGTATGAAGAGTGAGAGTGCTTTAAGTCTAAATGGCTTTACAGTGAAATTCTATAAATTTAATTAGGAGGTGATCATAAAAGACCTTTTTTAGCTCTACATGAATTTTTTAAAAAAGCTAAATTTCTAAAAATATATAGACTCTATTTTCATTTGCCTTATTCTTAAAGTAAATTCGCCCAGTATTATAAAGGAGTTTAAACCCACCGGCTTATGCAATGTCGTCTATAACATCATCGGCAAGATCATCTCTAATCACTTGAGGGAGATCTTGGGTATTCTTATTGATTCTAGACAAGCGATATTTCTCAAGGGAAGACTCGTCACAAACAATAGATTATTTCTCTGTTACAAGAAGTCGGCCAAACTTAAGATGTGCATCCAGCTTGATTTGAGTAGTGCTTAAGATCGGGTATCTTAGAGTTTCGTACTTGTTAGGTTATATGCTCTGGGCTTCCCATGGATTCGGCAATGCATTAACACTCCCTCTTTTTTGGTACTTCATCGTGGCTCTTCAAAAGGATTTTTGAGAGATAAAAGGGATTTACACAGGGTGACCTTTTACCCCATATTTTTTTTTGCTTGTTATGGATTTATTAAGCAGAAAATTGGATTACATGGTTTCACAAGGTATGCTTCCCATGGCTTGCCCTTCTAGTTGTAATTATAGGGTTTCACTTCTTTTTTATGAGGACGATGCCATTATTTTTTATGATGCATGTAATACAGCTATTATAACCAGGAAATCTATTCTATAGATTTAACCATAAAATCTATTCTATTGATTTTTGGAAAGACCACAGAGCATAAATTAAATGTATCCAAAAGTAAGGCACTTTTCTTTGGGGTTTCACAAAGCTCTAAGCATTTGATTTTAAAGAATAGGGTTTTGTTGAAGGATCTCTTCTGGTTAGGTACTTGGGGCTACCTCTTTTCTAAGGAAACATAATCATTGTCATAGTTTGGTTGGGAAATTTATTGGTAAAATAAGGACTAGGCACTTTGTCCTTAGTTTATACTTGTCGTTTGCCGTTGTTGAAATCAGTTCTTGATTTATCGTCTATTATCTAGATTTTATCTCTCTTTTTTCCCAAGCGCGCATGCAAATATGATAGAGAGATTGCAACAAAATTTTCTATGGGCAATCACAGTTGGCGAGAAAGGGCTTCATCTAGTGAAGTGAAAAATTGTATGCCTCATGCTGGACGAGGGGAAGCTTGGGCTCCATGATATTTCTGAATTCAATACTGCGGACATGATGAAGTTAGCATGGATAATCCTGACTAATCCTTCCTTTCTAATAGCTAGTTTCTTTAAGCACAAGTACTTTAAGAATTCATCTATTTGCGAAGCACACATGAAGGAAGGAAATACACTTGGAGCTATCTTTCTTGTATCGCAATATCATAAGGTTATTATACAATTGCCCTATAGTAGGGTTGTAAAATTATGAGCTATAATCGAATTTTATTTTTATTAATGAAAAATGAATAGGGGACTTTCTCCCCCACAGATTTACCCAAAAATAAAAAATAAAAATTCCTAAAGGCTTCCTCCTATTCCAAATCTCTTGAATATATCTCAAAATGCCATTGTGAAGCCTCAAGCTCTATTTTTCCAACCTAACAAAATTTACTCTCTCTCTCTCTCTAACAACCCCAAAATCTCAAAAACGTACATATCCCAAGTCTTTGAACTTTTTTTTGAAGCGAAAGCTAATAAAATAATGGTGTCTTAACTTTTTAAAATAATAATAATAATAATAATAATGTCTTTTGGGAGCCCAACACTTTCTGCTCTCTTACACTCAACCACCCTATCAAAGACCCTCGCAATCTCCCCTAACTCTTTTGATAGCAATAACAACAAACCAATGGTGGTAGCAACCCCATATCCTAGTCAGTATGTTGCGGTTTTATTCCATAACATCACCCCACTAACACGTTAAAAAAAACTAGCTCCTAAACTATTACAATGGCTTCCATAGCCTAGCGGTAGTGTGTTTGCTTCGGAATCAAAAGGTTGCGAGTTTGATCCACTCTAGGAACTAAAATACTTCTTATAATTACGATTTCCTCAAAAACGAAAAAATAAAACCCAAGTCCCTGTTATATCGATCTTTGATCCCCATTTTCAATCCTTGAACAACAACAAAAACCATAGGGCTTCAGAGAATTTGATAGAAGATATATGAAGATGATAGGTGTTGTTGGCTTCTTTGATTCAAGCTGTGATGCTAATTTTGATTATTTCAAATTTTTTATTCCCATACTTTACCAGAGTTCAGAGGAAATCCTGGTAATTGGCCTGATTTTCCACATAATAATAGGTTTGTTGGATGAATCACGAAACACTTCTTTTTTTTTTCTTTTTTTTTCTTTTTTTATTATTATTATTTTTTTTGTAAATTCACATTTGGCAGTTGAGTTATTTGTTTATCTGGTCATGGAGTTGACAAGTGGATCTATCACATTTGTTTAGTTTTTATCCATGAGCTCTGTTTTATAGGTGCAGTTGACATACGAATGCATCCGTAGCCGTAGAGATAAAGTGCGACTTCAAATTTTATCATAGTATATAATTTTGATGTAAAATGTTTTTAGGATTATTTTAAAATTTATTTTTATATCTAATTATAAAATTTAAAATTTCAAAAATAGTTAAAATCAAGTAGATATATAATCATATGAAACTCTTGAAAATGGACGGTGTAGATAATATGTTGTAAAATGCATTATTTCTGAGACTTAAAATCTTTTTATTTTTCATGATCATACATCTCAATGTTGAGATGATCAATCAAAGGGTTTTTCAACATTAAAACTATTTTTTTTCAATGAAATTTTGAGGTGCAACCATAGTTCTACATTATAAAGTTGCATTCTTATATAAACTTTTTCCCTGTTTTATTGGGTTGAAAAGTGAATTTATCGTTATGGGAGAGAGAGAGCGGTTGAATGGGCACTATATTTTGTCCGGTTTCCCTCTAGGCTATTTTTTCTCTAACCTTTTTTTTTTTTTTTTCTCTTTATTTTTCAAAAAATAAATGTGGACTTTGTTTCTCGTCTTTCTATCGAAGCATTCTCTCTATCAAAACCACGTCAAAGATGTAAAGTATATTTGATTATTATAAAATAAATTATTCAATTTTAAGTTTCATTGGATAAAATAATTTGAGAAATGTTTTTATATTTTTCTTATAGGATAGAAGATCTATGCTTCCCTTACCATCCAGCCATCCAATTTTGATCAAGAGAGTCACTCACCGTTTGATCTTAGATCTGGCGTTTCAAAGCTTTATATATATATATATATATATATATATATATATATATATATATATATATATATATACAAATTGTATGAATATGAAATTTAGTATGTGTCATCTTCTCATTGGGGCACACCTATAAAAAATATTAAAAATAATTTTTTGATAAAATATAATGACCAAAAAACCTCTTGAAATTTTCAGAGGTATTTTGATCGTTTTATTTTATTAAAAATATTCTTTTAATATTTTTCACTAGTACGTGTCAAAATAGTTTATAAAAAAAAGATTAAAAATAAAATAATGTAGAGATGTGACATTGTGATTAGGACAATGTTAACCCTCCATTTAGAATAGATGATTGGATAAAAGGGAAATATATAAGTTTTATGTTGTAGGGGAAACATAAAAAGCGTATCCAAATAATTTTAAAATGAGATAGATCTTAAAAAGAAGAAGTTTTTCAGGCCAGGTGGGCCCTAGCTCCATCAAAGAGTTCGGGCCGGGTTGGTCACGGACAGTTTGGGCCTTAGACCGGGTCATTGGCAGCCCGAACAGACTTTAAATTATGACCACCACCACCCCGACAAACTATAATTACTAGAATGCAATAAGTACTGCATGGATTCTAAGGTCTAACGCTTGAAAACAGCAAAAGGTTAAAAAAAAAGCACTTCAAATGAATAAGTTATTAATGATTTTGGGGGCCGTTTCCCAAGTGGAGCACAAGCAAAGAGCTTATGAAACTCTCTGATCAAAAGCCCCACGCACAACAAGAAATTACCAAGTCCCAAGACACTCAACTTCCCTTCCCCCTTCCAAAAGCGCGGGCCCCAAACTTGTACCCTCATTGTACCGGGCCAAGGCCCACACAAAAGTCAGGAGCCACGAATCCACCAGCCCAAACCAAACACTGGGCTCAGTCCAGAGGCCTGATCAACCAGCATTGCGCCTCTCATTTCCTCGTCTTAGAGCACCTGAACCAAAGGATCAAAAAACAGAGCACCCTGTATCCACAAACAAAGAGCAGCATCACGGCCACGTTGCTCCACTTCTGCCTCACCCTCAGACCCTGTTGCTCCAAAAACCCGGCCCCATCGAGCGCGCAGCCACCAATGCCCTGCTGTAAGCACCGGGAGCCCCCGGTGCCCGTGTACTCGTTGATCAGGAAGGCCTCGAAGGGGTACTTGAAGAGGCTCAAATAGTGCATGAAGACCCAGTATTTTGGTATGCTCCCCTTTGAAATGAAATAACCAGAGAAGAGGAAGAAGGCACCCATGAAGCCAGCAATGAGGGAGTTTCCCATTATGAAATTAGGCACCAGTGCGCTGAAGCAGGCAACGAATGAATTCGCCATGAGAAGCACCAGCCACACCACGCCCACGAAGTAGGTGAAGGCGGGGAACCCCTTCCGGAGGCCGACGAGCCAGTACACAGGAATAGAGTATAGGAGAGCCACCATTAACAAGAAGGGGATGAACACTAAAGCATTGGCTATAACGTAGGCTGAGACCCTGTAAGCTCCTCTAGAGGTTTCTCTGGTTAAGATTTTCCTCTCCTGTAAGTAGATGGGGAGCCCCTCTGTTGTGGAGGAGAGAAGGAAAGTGAGACTGAAAGCAAAGAAACCAACCTTCTCTTGCATTCCTGCTTCACCATAGCCGATGTTTAGAAATATCGTTCCGAGCCCGAACCCTGCAACTAAGGCCTGCAGGGTTCGGGCCGCGAAGAGCTGCTTTGTCCTCAGAGTGTTCTTGCAAAACCTGCTTGTTAGTATGGACACCTCGCGCACCCATGAATTGGCATAGCCCATGGATCTGTCTGAGCGTACAGAGCAAGACTCGCCTTTGTCTGATGTTGCTTTTCCATGGCGAAATTGATCAGATAGGAGGAAGAGCTCGTTGAGAGTTGCAGAGTGGTGCAGGATCTTGTGCCTTTGCAAGCTATCCATGGCGTCGATCGCAAACTCGAGGACATTCACATGAGGAGGGATACGGTTCCCGGCGAGCTTGAGCCTGGTTTCGAGCAACCCAAGTGAGCCATGGTGCAGGACCGACCCGTCTTCTAAAAGCAAGACCGAATCCACCAGCTCCAGGATTCGAAATCCCGGCTGGTGTATGCTCAACACGATAGTTCGCCCATGCACCACCGCCATGTCCCGAAGCATCGACACCACCTGCAACGCAGAGGCGCTGTCCAGCCCTGATGTTGGCTCGTCGAGCAAGAGAACAGCAGGGTCATGCACCGTGTCGACACCGATGGAAACCCTCCGCCGCTCACCTCCAGAGATCCCCCTTGCATCCTCAGCTCCCACCCTCTGTCTCGCCACATGCTCCAGGCCAAGCTCACGCACCAGCGTGCGCACCCTGCATGCTCTCTCTCTCGCTCCGCCCCTCACCCGCAAGCACGCACTGTACATGAGCGTCTCCTCCACAGTGAGCAAAGGGAACAACGCGTCATCCTGGGTCACATACCCCGATATCCTCCTCAACCTCGACCCGTCGATCGGCTTACGATTGACAAGAACCTCCCCAGAAAAGCTCCCCGGAGACACCTTCCCAGCAAGGATCTCTAGAAGGGTCGATTTTCCCGCACCGCTCGGCCCAGCAATCGCCAGGATCTCCCCCGGCCGAGCCTCGCAGGTGACACCGCACAGAATGTAGCGCGCCTTGGCACCCGAACCCCGCCACCAGTGGCCGTCGCGCGGGACCAGCTTGTAGCTCAGCTTGTTGGCCTGTAATGTGTATGCTGGCTTCGCTTTCTGTGAAGAGAACCCATCGTTTTTTGCTATGAGCTCCATTAGCAAAGAGGGAAGAAGCAGAGCAATGGTGGTGACATGAGAGAGTGGTGTAGTGGTACTGTTTGGGTGGTGGGTTGGTGCAGGAAGAGTTGAGCTAACTGCACCAAACTGGGGAGTGTTCAGAAGAAGGAAAACACGTTATTGACCGGGCCCTCTCATTGCGGGTCACGTAAATAAGGTTTGAAGGCGGGGGTTTCGATGGGCAGGGCGTGATGCAGCAGGTGCACTCACCAACTACCGTCCTACTCCCAACGAACTCACGCAGCAAAGGCGTTTCTTCACTTCAGGCCCTTCACCTCCCTTCCATTGGACATGGGTTTCTAGACCTATGGCTTCTTGTAATATTATTAAGGAAAAGTATACGACAAGACCATTTTCCTTTTGGTCGCGATTAATCTTGGTCATTGGATGTAAAATTGGGTGGCCGCATTTATTTCATTGACCAATTTTAAAGTTCAAAAAAATAGTTTTCGAACTTTGTGATACACTCTAACTATCAAATTTCACTGCGGATGATTGTAAGCATTTGTGACCTCCATGCATTAAAGGTAAACAGTCTCATTATATACAATTTCTATTATTAATAGAAAATGTATACAATGAGACTATTTATCTTTGGTACAAAGTAGCCGCATTGGATGGTTGTAAGTAATTATGACATCTTTGTATCAACACTAACTTGTAGAAAACATCTACAATAAAATAAATATGTTGTGCAAATGGCTTGATGATCTAGAGTTATCCCCCTCCAAGCAAGTAATAAATAACGATGGGGAGATTGGGAGGACATAACCCAACTTGTGACTCCCATTGTCTCCCAAGTTGGATGGCGATAAGGGTGGCAATGGGCCAAGATGCCCGGCCTGTCAGCCTACTCTAAAAAAACCTAGGGTCAAGGCTACGAAATGTGCACGATCAACCCAGCTCTAAAAAAACTAGGGCCTAGGCCACAAAATGCAGCCTAACCATCAGGCTGGGGCTGGGCAATCACGACCTGAGGGTAAGGCCGGGCCACGCTGGGCATGGGCCACGTCCAACCCAGTTCAGCCTGGCCTGACCCTTGTTTTCTTTGTTTCTTCCTTTTTTTTTTTTTTTTTTTATTTATTTGGCTCAGTCTGGTCCGTCCTTAATAAAGGAAATGACTTGGCATGGGCTAAAGCCTTTTTGGCCGGTTCAAGGCCGAGCCGGGTTTGGGCTGGCCCGTTGCAACCCTAGATGGCGATAACGCTGCTGGCTTTAACATGGCGATGTCCATCATAGCGCACAGCCACACTTATCCACTTTCACATCCCCCTTATTTAAGACATAAAGAAAGACTAAGGGAAATTATTAAAAATATATTTTAATTTTTGGATTATTGAAAATAAACCTCAAATTTTTCAAAGCCTCATCCATATCATTTTTTTCCATTTTTTGTGTCTTTTTAACCAAAATAGCCTTTACAGTAGTCTTAAGACCGCGAAGACATCATGGTAGACTCACTACTGTGATGGTTGGGTGGTTTAATGTTTTGAGGTATCACGGTATTTAAACAGTTGTGATGGTCGTTGAGAGGCATCACGACACTTAAAAAGCTGTGATGGTCATTAAGAGTTATTATACCCTATGATGAAGGTATAACAGTTAAATTAGAATCGTGATAGTCCAATAAACCATCACGGTTCTTTAAGTGCCGTGATGCTTCAAAACTACATTTGACTTACAACCGGCCATGAGCATCACAGTTTTTAATAGACCGTGATGCCTTCATAGTTCTAAGACTACTGTGAAGGCTATTTTCGTCTACTCACCCAGAAAGGGGTTTGGATGAGGTTTTGGAAAGTTTACGATTTATTTATAATAAATCCAAAAATTAAGGTATATTTTTTATAAGGAAAAAGTTTATATAAAGCTAAGGCTTTAAGCAATCAAATTAGAGCCCACCCCAAAAATTTTACTAGAAGAGGTTGTTTTAATGTCCTCAAATTGATCATCTCATCAAGATGCATGGACATGAGAAAAAATTGGATTTCAAGTTTTGGAAATAGTGCATCTTCTAATGCATTTTAGACCATCAATTTTCAAGTTTTCATAGATCTCCTCGATCTATACTATTTTTTATGCTTTAAATTTTATAATTAAATATGAAAATATATTTTAAGGCTATCACTAAGATTTTCAATATTGAAACCACATTTCTCCACATTATTTGAAGGTGTGCTTTACTTTGATTATTTAGAACCTCGGCTCTATACAAACCACACCTTTTTTTATAATTTCTCAAAGATTAAAGGAGGCTGTGCTTAGTGTATTCATAAACTATGGGGCTCATCCCTAGAATATTTGAGAAATCTTATTTTTTAATAAATTACCTTGTTGTTGTTGGTAATTCGGAACTTTAAACATGTCCAAGAATGGGGTTGGGGTCGTGGTGGTAGCGTCACTTGTGCCCAAACTAAGGTCTAGGCTTCCATTCTTACCTAACACATTAAAAAACCACTAACGATTTCAAAAACGGATAGAGGCTCGTCATCTCCACTAAATTATCTACAAAAAAACCAAAAAAACAAAAATTTAATGCATCTTCTTAAAACTAGTCCGTAGTTCCCCGGATATCCTGTTTGTTTAATGGTGATGAGGAGTTTGAAAATACAATAATGCATAAAAAAAAAGTTTGAAAATACAATAATGAAAGAGAAGACATCCATTGAATTCAAGGGACATGGTTCCTCTCCCCAACCATCTTATCTATCGTCGGGGACCTGAAAAATCTAAACCGCATTTTTGCCCATTTACCACTATTCGAACACTACCATTTTGCCCATTTGCCACTATTCAAACATAAGACCCTGTGTTTTTCCATGAAAAGAAATAAAAAGATATGGCAAAGTGTTAAATTGTTCATCTCTCATTGATATATATATATATATATATATATATATGAAAATATTAACATAAACGTTGAAAGAGAAGAGAGTGTACATGATAAAAAAATTGGGCACCTACAGACCGGGGCCTCTATACAAAATATAGCTTCTCACATATAGGGAGCTCTATACCAAAAACTACCCGTAAGCGGGGGTGTAAAGTACAAGTCCAAAAATAAGTACAAGGGGAGAAATTCCTATCGTGTTACAAAAGGTCGCAGTCTACCGAAAAACTTGGACATTATTGCTTGCGGCACTATCTTTAGCAAGAGCGTTGGCCTTTCAGTTCCCCTCCTTCCAAATATGCATCCACAAAACGTTCATAGCTATATTTTATTAAAAATTGGTGCTAGTGACCAAGGGCATCTAGAGGAGCCATAGCCCTAGGAAATGACACTCTTGGATCAAGATTGAGCTCCAAGAGGGTTCCAAGAATTTGAGGCCTTCGAAAAGGGCGAGAGCCTCAACCGATTAGGAGTCGTGATGGCCAGTGTGCTTTGAGAAGGAAACTAGGGTTGTACTTGTGTGGTTTCTAATTAGTCCTTCGATACCCATAGGTCCAGGGTTGCCAAAGGAGCAATCGTCAAAATTCAATTTTGATTGGTCTAATTCCAGCAATCTCCACTGGGAGACACATGGAACATGGGGATGTTCTCTTGGCCCAGATGACCCGAAGTGTAGCTACGACCATGGCCTGGGCCCAGATGACCCAAAGTGTAGCTATGACCATGGCCTTCCACAAGAGGATACTGAATTTAGGTTAAAGAAAGAAATGGAGGGAAGTAAATTTAGGTTAAAGAAAGAAAGGGAGGGAAGTAAAGAGGTGGGGGAATGACTTGGGAGTCGCCTATTACCAACTGAAATGTCGAAAAAGAGCCGTCATATGCTAGGGGCCAACGGATAAATAAGTAGGCGTTGGATTCTTATGGAAATATGTACAATGAGAGTTTTTTTAAGAAATAGTCTCCAATTCCATTTACGTTTAACTTATGGAAATATGTACAATGAGACTATTTGCTTTTGATACATACATATCACAAATCTTGATTTAAATTGGGTGGCTGAAAATGTGACATTATTTATTCACCTAATTCAAAGTAAAATTTCTTAAATATCGTGACACCTTCACTTATTGGATATCACATCCAATGACTAAAACTGATTATAATCTCTTTGTACAAAAAATAAATGATTTACACAATTTCTTAACTTATTAGTCTACATTGACAACTTCAAACTTGCATTACATATTTTTAGCAAGTGTAAAAGAGGATTATGTTAAAAACAGATAAGAATTCATAAGGGGAAAATTATCAAAAATACCATGGAGAGTTGCACTGTTTGTCATTTTGCATGTTGATCATGTGCATTTTTATAAGTATTTTAAGAAAAAATTTAAAAAAATGTGCAAAGTGATAATAGTGTACCTTTAATAGATATTTTGATAAATTTCCCTTTAAAACAAAGAATACAACTATGAATGCCTACTAAACAAAAACTTTTTAGCACTACAGATTCTTACCAAAATGGCGTGTTGGCTTTGCCAGTATCCCATAATAATCTCAAGACGCAATCCCTTCAACATCTTTCCTAGAAATTAATTTGTAGCATCAACTTCCCAATGATCATGCATCAAATAGCTATGAAGTTCCACTTATTGAAAAGAAATAATGATAAAAACAACCACCAATCAGTGGTTGAGACCCATTCTATGCAAACCAAGAAATGCGTTTTACCTTCAGGTGCAAACAAGATTAAAAGAGAAGATCAAAATTCTGACCACATATACAGACCAGATAAAATGATAATCAAACAGTCAATGACCACAAAGTTTGAAAACGAAAGCAAAAGGTACTGCTCAGCATGGCTGAGCACCTAGAACTCAACTGCAAACCGTCACAGTTAACAACTATATTCCCCACAACGAGGGGTACATAATATCCAAAGCAAGTGCGAAAAAGCTATAATTGTCAAGTCCTACACTTCAGCATAATACTGCAACCTTTGTCCCCTATACTTCAAAATATCAGGGAGAAACCTCATTAATAGTTTCTATTTGGCATGGGAGGCATATCTCTGACAGGCATTTCTCTGCCTTGATAGTTACCCGGAGGCCCTTGATAGTTGCCAGGAGGGCCTTGATAATTACCAGGAGGCCCCTGATAGTTGCCTGGAGGCCCCTGATGAGGCCCCTGATAGTTGCCCGGAGGCCCCTGATGAGGCCCCTGATAGTTGCCTGGAGGCCCCTGGTGATTGCCAGGAGGCCCCTGATAGTTGCCTGGAGGCCCCTGATTATTGCCAGGAGGCCCCTGATTATTGCCAGGAGGCATGCCCCCCATGTCCCTGTTGGGTATATCCCTGTTCTGGAAACCCGTGTTTGGCATTCCAGCCGTTTCTCTGTTGGGGAAATTTCTATTCTGAAAATCTCTATTAGGCATGTCTCTGTTTTGGTAGTCCATGTTTGGGCCCGGACCCATATCTCTTTGAGGCATATCACTCGGAGGCATCGGATTCTGACTGCCACGGTTCTGGAACTCTGGATTAGGCATCGGTGGCATGTCTCTGTTCTGCATGTTCTCTCTCCTCCGCTCAAAATTCCTTGACCTATCAAAATTCCGGGGCCTGTCACTGCGTCTGGACCTCTCATTTGCACGTGCATTGTTCCTAACCCATTCCTCATGGTATTTGGGATCATATGGAACAGCTTTTCCATCAATAAAAGGTTCTCCTGCACAAAAGCAAAGTGAAAAAAAGAAAATTTTAGCAACTTGACTATGCATAGAGAACAGTCAACAGTAAAGTAGGAGAGCCATTTCAATTTTGATGCCTCAACAAACCAAGAAATCAACATCGCACTGTAATGACCAGATGATTTCGCATTCATGTTGAAATAACAGAAACTAAAAGTATGTCCTGGACTGAATAAGCTTATTTTAGTTTATATGACGTTATGCAAGTACATTACACAATGGAACAAACACTTTGGTTTGGATTTATCTTTCTCTCTTTTAGAACATACAGGAGCGGTGCCTACCTCCATAGTCCTTATTCTTGACATCCAGATATGAATCAGGAAGAACCCATCGAACCTTCGGCAAAGCTGTAATGCACCTCATAAACAACATAAGTAAGACACCTTCGATAATTATATTTGATTGCATAAAAGAATGTTACAAATCACATACGTTTAAGCTTGTAGGACAGCTCCTCTGACACAAGGCATCCAAAAGCAAAGTAGTGTCGGGTTGAAACAGAATAGATCTTCATCCTAGCTTCCTCTTCGCTGCAAACAAAACAAAAACAAAGTAATACAACTGCCAAAAGCAGAGACAAGAAACATTTTTATCTGAAATGACCAAAATAACCCTGATACATGCAAGCGAAACACTCTAAAAAACTTCATGTCCAACTATTCATTTGGTACAACCCAGACATGCATCTTTAAAATCGACCAAAACAATCCCAAATAATTAATATGTACAAAC
Organism: Amborella trichopoda; assembly: GCF_054954075.1. Taxonomy (NCBI): domain Eukaryota; kingdom Viridiplantae; phylum Streptophyta; class Magnoliopsida; order Amborellales; family Amborellaceae; genus Amborella; species Amborella trichopoda. The sequence continues at coordinate 44,100,376 of NC_142336.1, forward strand.
TACCACAATATTCACATAAATGTATGTGTTCGGGCTCACACATGTATAAGCACAAACACCATACCCACAAAGGAAGAAGAAACAACCAAGTAAAAGCTACTCCAAACCTCAAACAAATAAAAAATTCAACCTCAAACTATCAAAAAGTGCAATAGAATACAAACATACAAAAAATGAACTTTCATAAATAAGTCCATTTTCTAATTCATATGACAATTTAACTGTTGAATAAACAAAAATTATCAAATTAAAAGACAAAAAACCTGCATATAGTCAAAGAATTCTATGCATAACTATAGGCCATCTTTTCAGACTCAAGTATCGCACAAAAAAAAAAAAAAAGTAAAATGTGTATGCTTGTTAAACAATTTCATAAACAAGGAAACATAATTGTGTGACAATACTCGAGTCTCATGCTTAAACAGTAATAATTTGTTATACTGCTTTTTTGAAAATGTGACTCTTTATATTAAAAGCAGTGTATAAGTTACAATGTCGGAATACAAATTGTGGCATGTAAGTATTGGGGATTTGTACAAAATTTCCCCAAAAAAAAAAAAAAAAATTTCCTCCTCAAGATTGGGGTCTAAAACAATGAAAACTAAACCGCACCGAACAGGAGAGGCTGGTCCAAACTAGGAACCCATGGCTAGGCTGCCCATCCAGTCCAAACTACAATACTGGACCAGATGGTCCCGCAACCTAGCAAAAGACTGGTGCACCACCAGTCCAATGCCAAACAAGCTGGTCCCAAAGTTCAATCTTTAAAAGACACAAATTCACCTCTCTTTTTTCTCTCTTCTAAACAAAAACCCTTCGCTTTTCATCATTTTTAACTTCTTTATGAGCATTTCAGTCATTTCCAATGTAAAGAAAGGTTTAGGGTTTTTAAAACAATACTTTTGAAGAGAGAGCTCCTTCAGGGATTTTTACTTTCCCTCCCTCCCTCTCCCTCTTGTGCAAGGGGTGGTTGGAGGGACATTTTCCTGGCAATTTTCGAGGGTGAATCTGGCCATAAATCAGCACTTTTGAAGCCCAAGTAGGCTTATCCAAACATTTTTTTATTGTTTTGTTGCTGGAAAAGATAGAAAAAGCCAAACTTCTGTGGTTTTTTGCAAGAAATCATAAAATGTGTCCTGAACCTCTTGGTTTGTGGTTATTCAGGGTGCCTTTTCATGTGGAAAAAAATTCAGCATATTTCAATTCTTTAGTTGTTTTTACATGTCAAAAAATCCATAATTAATGACCCATTTAATGTGAAACACAAATTTGATGCTATTTTCATTTCCCCTTTGACACCATTTTTGTTGATTTTTCAATTAGGGTAATCTAGTACTCTCACTATTCCTTCCTTTTTCTTAGGGTATGTTGTTTAATGTCTCAGTAATACATGTATACTACATTTATTTCTCATGGTTGGATGTCTCAATAGTAGTTGTATACCACTTTTATATCTCATGATGGAATTCATTTTTTTGCAGTTATTGCCCACTTTTATTCATTGAGTAGGCCTATTTCAAGGAATAGGCCAAAGCGCTCACCAATTAATTAGTAAAAAAACATAGAAAATAATCATTGCTTGACGAGTAACAATTTTTTAAAATTTTTCTACTTTTAGATTTTTCCACTTTTCCATAATTTTCTCTACTTTTCCTTTTTATTCTTTTTATTGATTTTTTACTTATGCAAATTTTCGATCATGTTCCCCCCACCCACAAAAGACGTTGCTTTTTACATTGATACAGGTTTTTCATATTTTAACTTTTTCCCAAAATGCTCCAATTTTACCTTTAAGATCCGAAGCAATAATGGAGTTAATTTTTTTAAATTGTGACTTTGGACCTTCAACATTCAAAATCATATCTAGAGTTTGAACCTTCAAGGTATGAAGTCAAGACACAAAGTCAAAACCCTCACCTCACAAAACTCACCTCAACACCAACTCTCAAGAAGTCTGTACGATTTGTATTAGTTTTATTAGTTCAGAGTGAGTTATGTGAGGTGAGGGCCCTCGCTTTCGGACCTTCAACGTCCGAAGATAAGAAATTACTTCAGATCTTGAAGAAGGTCCAATGTCACAGTTTAGAAAAAAATGATTTAAGATCTTCAAGTTCCGAAGTCATCACATAAGTTATTACTTCAGATCTTGAAAGTTTGATGTGGGGGTATATTGAAAAGACGGTATTGATATAGAGTACAACATTTTGTGGGGCTTCTTTAAAGGGAAATTTATCAAATTGCTCACAAGAGGAGCAATTAAACACTTTACCCATGTGCTTTGACTTAATTTTAGAATACCCATGAAAATACACATGGTCTTGAGTTGGAATAATTGCATATGGGTAAAAAATCAAATACCTTATCTTTTATAGGTATTTTGATAAGTTTCCTTTCTTTAAAAATCATGCAAATTTAGGGGGTCATGAGAGTAAACTTCCCTTGGCTTTATTGGACCAGTCTGACTAGACGGGTGGCCTCACCAGTTCAATAATTGGTCTGGTCTAACCTAGATTGGTCTAAAAGATATTTGAATGGTGCAGTACAACTCAAAGATTTGGTCGAAGATCGGTCGCAGTCTCCAAGCACAAGAGGTTAATCTTCTCGCCCAATTGGTCATGTTCATTGAGTCGCCTTCGATCAGCATAAGAGATCCCCAACTACTATCAGATAGTTTCAAGTCCAAAAGTAGAGCCTGAGCCTTAGAGGGGTACAGTTCGTGTGTTTAATAGCGCGCCTGAGTAAGCAAGAATGGTTTCAGCAGAGCAAGATGCCACATATGCCAGCTGCACCTAGGTTCTCAAATGAGCAGCCAATGGAGTTAGTTTGGTGGCACCAAAGGCAGGTGCGACCTGAAGTGCAATATTTGGATATGGTCATCGGTTTGAAGGAAAGGTGTTCCGACTGCTACTCAAAGTCCAACCCATAAAAATGTGTGAAACACATTGAGCTTTCAAGCACAAAAGATAATGGTTTGCTTTCAGTTGGTACATGGTCAGATTGTGGGATTCTTTGCTTTCAAATACTTTTGTTTTGCTAAAGTTTGATTGTCCATGGTTCCTCTCTAGGGAATCCCGGCCAGGCAGGTATAGGAGGGATTTTCGGGAACTGCAACAGTATCACCATACACATCTACTCTCTTCCTATCAGGGTCGCAGACTCCACTGAGGCAGAATCCAGAGCTCTTCTTGAAGGTCTCAAATGCTTAAGATCCTACATGGGGTCATCCCCTTCTTGTTGAAGGGGATTCGAAAAATGTCATATCGTGGGCATCTGGTTCTTCAACTCCTCCGTGGAGACTATGGGCTATATTTGAAGAGATTCACGACTTCTGCAGGCGTATTCCAGTCTCATTGATGCATACCTGGAGGAAGGCCAACTGACTCGCTGACGAGCTACCCAAACAGAGAGCAGCCTCTTCACTACTACTAGTATAATGGATCCATAGCTACCTTTTTGCCACTTTTGTCTCTAGATTTTTTGGCCTTTTTTCTCTCTCCTCCTTTCTTTCCTTTCTTGCGTCTTGTTTGTAGGGCTTGTGTAGCCTTTTTTCTTTTTTCTCTTTTCTCTGCTGGTTGCACCCAGCGGTCACCTTCCGCGGTGACTTTTGCCCCTTTGGTTGTGGGTTTGTATCTTTGTATTTCTACTCTAACAATACAATGTTAATTTCTCTCAAAAAAATAAAGCTTCAATGTCCATGTGATTGCCAAAATGGAAGCCAGCATAGAAGCAGGCCTAAGAAAGGCAAGGTGGGAGGGAAGTGAGAACCGCCGTTGACCGTTTCAGGTGTTACCAAACCCATCCAAACTGGTTTAACATAAAATGCAAAGCCGGTGGCCAGCATGCGATGAATAATTTGATCAAGTGACTCCATGCTATCTTTGCACAACAGAAACTTTTTGATGAGATAAATTCCTCTCCGCTGCAAGTGGTTAATTGCTAGAATCTTTTTGGAGATGACAAGCCAGTTAAAGACCAGGACCTTGGGTACGGGTAGGGTGAACCAATCTCTCGAAGCGGCGATGGGCTGATGGGTCTGGTTGATTTGGGTTACGTCAGTAGACAAAGAAGAAACAGCGATCTTACCAATGGGAAAAGAGTGCCAATGGGAAAGATATAGGTCACAGAATTCCTCCTCCTAGGACCTTTCATTCAACCAAGTATCATTCCAAAACCTGATCACCTCCACAGTTTAAGCCGTAAGCCAAATCCCTTTTTAAACACCAAAAAGGACGCAATCACCGCTTTCCAAGCAACCAGTCCAGACATCGGCAGCACCTATGGGTATCCATCCAGACTCATCTAGCCCAAACCTGTGTAGAATGACCTGCTGCCAAAGTACTTGGGTGGCAAAGCGCCCCATTGACTTGCCTAAGATGGCAGTAGATCTCTGACTTCTCTGATGCCTAAGCCCCCTTCCTTTTTAATTTTTACACTCTGATTCCCATCTAACTGCATGGAAATGATATAACTACCATTCTAATCAAGCATTTAGAAGTCGCATACCTAAACTCCCAAGGACCCTAAGGAAATAAAAGAAACTCACATTTGTCATAGCTCTCATCCACTTCATCAGATAAGGAGTCTATTTATCTCAGTCCATCAGAGACGAGGTTAAATCCTAAGTTCTACCCAACTGCCTCTTCACCCTGGCTCTTCATTTCTCTGTCCAATATTTTAATTTCTTTCACAACCTTAGGATTCCATGCTCGCTTCTTGCAAATCAGTTGTGCTTGACAATAAATCATTCTAACTTCATTCGTTCTAAACAAGATAGTAGAATAATTCTAGCTGCTTTATTGTCATGCAGAAGTTACATTACATGTATTTGAAGTAAAAGAATTTAAATACATAACGGGAAAGTATATTCCACTTCAAGGACTCTCCATAAACCAGTCATTGGAAAAAGCGTATACTTTCTAATTCCCATACAAACACATCAACCAAATAATATATTTAACACAAACTGGGGCTTCAAAATAATATATTTAACATAAACTTGGCCCTTGAAGCCTCATTTGCATAAACATATTCTTATTCTGCACATAAATTCAAATGCAGTCAATACTTGTTAAGGATGCAAGTAACCTATTTCTCAAATCTGTAGGGCCTCAACCTAACTAGCCTGTCAATAACTGCAATAACAATGACATTGGGCTCATCAAGAACGTCAAAAGTTATTGGGACTATAGAGCCACAAAAAAAACTGAAATAATGAAGTGACAACATTTTCGCACCTGGGAACAGAGCATTGCACTCTTATTGCCCCTTTAGGCCTAAACAACTCCCTACCTCAATCCACCTTCTTTTGACACTTTGGACATTGGATCAAGCAGTTTGTTGAAGACGACACATTGGATACAAAAGTTGTCAAAAAGGTGGTCGAGTGATGAACCAGACATGAGATAAGCCAATACATCAATGCGTGAAGGCCATGATGCTAACTAATTCATCTCCTAGCTATAATTTTCCAAAATGCGGGAATAGTTGCTCATTTTCTTCTTGAAAATAATTTCATTGGCCTCCCCACAAGATCAAGTCCTCTCACCACTGCATCCTAAAGTTGGTTCTGTGTTTCTGAAGACAAGGTTGATAGACAACTAGAAGTCACAGGAGTTAGATAGGGACTCATAGGTATACCCATGATCTTCCTAGACCAAGTGTCTTTAACAGCATCCACCAAAATAACATAACTCCCAATCCATCCTTTTCTCAAAAGAGGCTCTGAAATATGAAGTTCATGCAAATCTGGCTTTGGTAGTCACATAATATTTGCATTTCTACTCATAAGTTTGAGGACAACAGAATGGTTGTACATTAACTCCAATCCATCCTAACCATGAAGGTTGTTAAATTTGTTAGCATTAGCAATGTATATGAGGATAAAGTTAATTAAGTATCTAATACAAGATGTCCTTGAGAGCAAATTTATAGAACCACATACTGCATTGAGGTATTTATAATAACCGGACTGTTTCTTGTGGCCCTCATCCATACCAACTTCCTTGAAAAGTTCATAAATGAGCTGGCAAATCAGAGACATGTATATATGCGTGTTTATATGCATATACATACACATCTGTGTCTGTGTATAAATAGTAATAATAGATTTGAGAAATTCTGAATTTTGGTGCACGTGTGAACTTTGAGTAACACCACTTAAGAATCTTGAAACTACTAAAATGTACATATGGAAAAAATTACAAAATAATTTATATTCTAGAATATTTATAAACAAGGTTAGAGAAAAGGCCTACTACCCATATCATGGAAGGGAAAATATCAATATATAACAGCTTTATACAGTATATAAATATATATACACAAATTCTTTTTTTACAAATAACTCTTATGTACAGATCGAAAACTTTATGATGGCTTGAAAATCTACTTTCATCCCTAGTTACAAAATTTAAAATTACAGAAATGATACAAATCGAGCAGATATGTAAGCACTTGATAATCTTATATATATATATATATATATATATATATATATATATATATATATATATATAGATATCGAGGTCAAGATGATCAACTAGAGGGTTTTCCTACAACTTCAGAACACTCCTTAAAGGATTTTTGACGTGCAACTTACTTCAACAGAATAAGGTTAACACCGTATACAAAAAAATTCCTTCGTACAATAGAAGGTCGACACCTTCTATAAGCTTTTTCATTGTATGAATGAGGTAAACTTGCACAACATGTGATTGTCAACAACAGGTACAAAACTTGGGACAAAATGGCTAGCACTAAGCTAGGCTGCAAGAGCCTAGGGAAGGGGGGATTGAGGCCAACTCATTACAAGGGATGTACGATCTACCCCTTCTTTGACAAGTACAGCCAGGGACTTAGCTCCATGTCAGGTATGTATAAAAAAAACTCTGGATGACTCACACCAATGAAAGTTGGTCGAACAAACTCTCAAGTCTCCAGGGACGGGGGATGAAGATCATGTTTTGGGAGTCTCCTTCGATGATGAGTGATGAACCCCGACATTTGTCAAGCACTTTCAAGCCCAACAAGAGTGAACAGGATATTCCCAACAGCCTGTAAAAGGTGATTAATATTTTGCCAATGTGGAATTCTCTTCCCCCCCCCCCCCCCCCCCCCCCTTCCCAAAAAAAATAAAGAACGATACTAGAAGGGCCAGGATTCTCTTTTCTTTTAAAGAGAATTCACTGTTTGTATTTAAGGTCAAAATTTTGGTACAAAAAGGACAGTGGCAGTCCACACATTGATTGCATTGTACAAAGCAAGAGAAAGGTCTTCTCTTTTTCTAAAGCATTTTATACATATAAAAGATATTGTGCACCCTTCATAGAGAATAGAAGAGGAAAATTCCCCAAGGGCCAAAGATCAAAAAGGTGCCAAAGGTCCTGGGTCTGGTTCCTAGTATGCTCCGTCCATTGCACAGCTATCGGCTTCCGAATTTGTCTCGGGCCATGTATGTCAAAAGGAGGACCAGGGTTCTCAATGGAACCGCATAGAAGTTTAGCTTGATGACTCCTAGTTCAGGTGGCAGCAACAATGAGGATCTTGAGTACAGGGGACGGGTTGAATGATTTGCGGACATTGGATAGAGAAATCTATAGCTGAGTAGGATCTTAATTCTTTATGAGGCCAAGGGGAGGCACAAAATAATGGTTTACCTGATGCACCTAGTGAGGGTAATGGTTCAGGATCGGTTCCCCATATAAATTTAGTGATCATCCTCCAACCATATAACCCAAATGATGTCTAGTATGGTCAGCTGCCAAAGTATAAGGCTGAGGGCTGGTAGAGCAACCAGACGCTACCTTGAATAGGCTTTCAACTGTTGGAGTGACCCACAGAGTCAAATAATTGAATTAAGAAGGACCAAACTAGACACTGGGTGTGCAATGAACACAGAAATGTGCAATGGACTCCTCTTTTGGCCTTACACATAGTACATCAATGAGCCAGTTGGACTCTCCTAGTTTTGAGAAGAGAGTGCTTTGTTCGAGATGGCCAACCAATTAAACACATGAACCTGATGAAGAAGCAGGGAGAAAGAAGCAGGCCCAATACATAGTGACTGGTCTTGATATTCATGGGTAAGAACATGGTGGAACAAGGAGACCAAGAAAGTCCCTCTAGGGCTAGGGGATCAAATAATCTTGTCACAACCATATTGTGGAAGGAAACAGGCGTGTGCAACTCGATCAGGGACATGAGATCATCAATCTTGACGACATTGGGATAGAATTGAGACAGGGAGCACGCCAGCTGACCACCCAAGTGTTTGACGAATGAGTCAACGGGTGTCCTCTTTGCTAGAGGCCAGGATAAAAGGCTCTTGAAGAGCACGGTCCTTTAGGAAGCAAGTCAGAGTCCGAGTGCCACAGCCATGACTAACTACAAATCATTAGAAGTGGTCAAGGAGGGAGGCTAAGTGCCACCACAACTTCCCAAAGGGGGCAGTGTTAGATGCTTATAGTTTTCAGATCCCCAAACCTCCAACTATTTTAGCTTGCAAATTGTTACTTTGATTAGTTGGAATTTATGGGAGCCACCGGCAACGCCAAAGGAAGTCTCTTATCATGCACTCCAATGTGGGTACAACACTGGCCAGCACCCAAAATAACAACACCTGGAATACCGGGATATTGGATAGGGCTGCCTTCATTAGAGTCATATGGACACCTGTCGACAGGTATCAACCCTTCCAAGAGGCCAAACGCCTCTCAAAATTTTAAAAAATATTGTTATGTTGAGGTTTCTTTAGTCTAACTATGCACAATGGTAGGCCTAGGTACTTAATGGGAAGGGTATCGGTTTCTTATCCCATTCTAAGTGCTAGAGCTCGGATTGTGTATAAGCTAAGAAGCATGATGTTGGTCATGTTGACCCACAACCCCGAAGCCAATTCAAGATATCTCAAGAATAACCAAAGACTGCCAATATGTTGAGGGTGGCATCATAGAAGACAAGGGTGTAATCCGCACATTGAAGGTGAAAGATGGTGGGCCTATACAAAGAGCTAGAGAAACCGCTGAAAATACCACGGGAGTAAACACTGGAGATGGAATAGCTAAAGAAGTCCATGATGATGGGCAATAGTAAAGGAGATGAGAGGTAACCTTGTCGCAATCCATGCAAAAATTATAAGAATCCATAGGGGATCCATTGCTCATAACTGAAAATGGATCAATGATAGACACCTAACTATCCAACCCTCCACTTTCTGCCAAATCCCATCAAGGAGAAAATATGGTCAAAGAAGGTCCAATCAACGTGATTGTAGGCCTTTTCAAAGTCTTGTCTGTAAACAACATTGAGTCTTTTGGACTAGAATCTCATGCTGATGTGCTCGCTTGCAATGAGTGCACAGTTGCGAATTTGTTTGTCTTGTACAAAAGGTCTATCAAGGGAAGAGATTACTAGGTTCAAAACTGATCTTAAGCAGGATGTAAGGACCTTTGAAAGGATTCATAATGGACATAAAATGTTTTTCCTTTTTAAATATTTTGAATCCAGGTATAATAGACTTTATGTCATTAGTATCAGCCTAATATCATCCCATGTAACTTTTAAAACGTCACAATATATGAATATATACACTGATATTGACCAAATACTCACAGTAGCCATCATATCATGGTGTGGAGAGATCCGCAGTCAATATATCAGCAAATATACCCAACATGGTTCACAATAATTTGAACCTTGATCATAAATAAATTAATATATCTATATATATTGACTATTTTGCGCATAGTATTTTACAATTATGCTTTTCTCAACTCATTCTTATGCAGTTTTCAATAAACTTTTGAAGTCCTTATAAAACCCACCAAATAAGGGGCCGTCACGGGTCAAGCCTGAATCCGATCTAACTCTTATCCTCATCTATCCAACTAATATTTGAGTCTCATAAAAGAGACTAAATATATTTTTTTTGATAAAACTAAAAGAGACTAAATATTCTGGATAATATCTAAGTTTTATAAGATAAAAACTTGAAGAGGAAACTCAAGACTTGGCAGATTGACTCGACTTGAGACTCAGCCCCATCCCAAGCCATGTCCAAGTTAGTCAGATGTTGTATTTGTATGAGTAGAAGACATCAAGTTAACCTCGGAATACCATATATTATAAATGATGCACTACTGACATTAATCAAGCATTAACTATTAACGTTTGGTACTCTTAGCAAGATGTTGCTAATTAGATGTTGCCAATTAAAACATCTTGATATGTGAATTACAAGAGCACATTTTAAGATATTTGCATCACTAGCATTCAATAAAGGTGTGGTTTCTATAAGGTTGCAACCTTAAACAATCCAATTAAGGTGCACCTTCGAATTTTATCACAACATATAATTTTGGTGTAAAATTTCTTAGGATTATCTAAAAATCTATTTTTTGATCTAGTTATAAAATTTTAAACTTCAAAAATGGTTAAAATCAAGTATATCTATAAACATATGAAAATCTTGAAAATGGATGGTTAAGATAATGTGTTGCAAGATGCACTATTTCTGGGACTCAAAATCTTTTTTTTTCACATTCATAAATCTTGATGTCGAGATGATCAATTAGAGGGCTTTTCAACATTAAAACAACCTTTTCTAATGATTTTTGGGGCGAATCTGTGATTCTACATTTTAAGGTTGCAACCTTATATAAACCTTTTCCTTCAATAAACATTCTTCTGCAGTTATCTATCAAAGAACAAAAACATGTGAAAACCTCTTTCAACAAGTGGTAAATAAAGTCTTAATGATATCTTAAGTGATTATGTATCATCATCACCAAAGCCTTTTCCCAACTATTTGGGTTTGGCTATATGTGATTATGTATCAATGAACAAAAGAATGCCCATATCCCAGTATAGACTATAGGAGGCATTTACAATTTAGAAGCTGCATCTTTGGGAAGTATTCTAGATTTGTTCAGCCATAAGCTGCCCTTACACAATTTTTTCTTAAGAATTCCATTGAACAAATTTTCTATTTGGTTGCTAACAAATTTTTTGAGGTATGATTGCTGACAATTTTTATGTCTGATATCAACTGGATTTTTGCCCAATTTCCATGGAAAAAAAAAAGGAGGAAAGAAATGAGGACATCTACGCCCCAATAAATCCCTCAAATGAGGTACTCCAATAGTCAAAGTTGCAATATACCAAGACAAGGTTTTAAGATAAGAACAGTTTTCCTTTTCTCAATAATATTCTCAAACTATATACCCCTTGCCCTAGAAGGGCGTTCGGGAAAACAATTTTTTTCAAAAGCTTCAGACGGAAAAAGAGAAAATTTCTGACAACATTTGTCGCCTCCAGATTTGATGTGAAACTTCCAAATAGAAAAAGAAATACAGAGCACATTTGGACCTAAATAAATAAATAGGAAATAAGAAATCCTTTGAAAACCATAGCATCCTCATAGTTTTAGAACATTCCAAACATGTATAGATATTTCACGAAAATATATGTACTATCCAACCTTTCTCACATTTTGTTCCTTTTATGAATCTTACATCAGTTTTTCATGCCAGAGTCCATTATATCCCTTCCAACAGCCCTAATGTAGCAACTAAATCCTCCAGATCACATAGAATTTTTCTATAAACGGACATCAAAAATTTCATGTTTCATAAGTTAGAAACACCGGTCTTATATGATTTACATAACAGACTTCTATCTCCTATTTGGCTAAAAAAATCATTAGAAGTTCCTTAAGATCAGAGCAGAGTAATCAAAATTGAAAATTGAGAACGAACTTCTGCCATATGCTTCCTAACACATAACAAATCCTATCAAATTACAACAGCCATAAATCTTGCTTACATTTTGATAGAATTGGACCAGTTTCAATTCTACATGTTATGGGCACTGCATGAAACATCGATCTACTCCTCACGATATATGGGACATCCAACATGTAAAAAAGTACATTACTTTACGTAATCCATCACAAACAGGGTAAAACACTCCTACTAAAGCAAATCAAGAAAGCAAACGCCATTATTACCCAAAAAGTTAGGTCATTCCAAAATTTCAAGCACAATGGAGAAAATATAGACAAGAAAAGTGGTGAATTGACTGTATACATATTAAGATAAGACAGAACAAAGAATCCACCGTTCCTTCTTAAAAGAAAGGGTCAAAATCCTATTTCAACCCAAAAACAAATATAAAAGATAAGAGAGAATCAAAAGACTAGCCAGTTACCAAAGAGAAAATAAAAGAAAAGAAAAAAGAGGAATAAGACAGAGATAGAAACAAGCCCTTACCTTCCAACCACCTGAGCAAGAGTCTTGATATAGCTATCAATAATATCATCCCTTGTTGGCTCCCCTTCAGGCGGCTCCATGACCACAAGCCAGTGCTCAAAGTCACACCCATCAAGCAAAATGGTCTCCTTTGGCGGCCTATTGCTCCAGTTGGGGGACGGGTCATTCAGAGAAGAGGTAGTAGGCCTTGTAGCAAAGCAACGAAGACCAGAAGAAGAAACCAAGTGGCCATTGATCGCTGGTACAGCAACTGAGAGAGGTCGAAGAAACGAGATAATGCTGGAGCCATGGCTTTTCGTAGCAGAAGCAGAAAGTGAAGATGACCAAAAGGCCCTGAAGAAACCAGGTAAAGGAGAAGCAGAGAAACTCATGGCCGCTGGCCTGAAAATTAGGGTTCGCCCTAGTATCATCGCTACCATTGTTGGGGCACCGGGATGCTCTCCTAAAACCCCAGGTAAGAGTGGAGGGAGATAGGGAGAGAGGGTTTAGTGAGAAAGGAACGATTGAGAATAGGAGTTTATATGCTGTGGGACCTCGTTAGTGTCATTTTATAAATGAACCTTAAATATTCATTAATAGCAAACCTGCCCTTCGACAAAGCAAAGGGCGGTGGACCAAAACCTTGTGTCCGATTTTTCACCCTTTTTTTTCTTAAATTTTGCTCTTTTTTAGAATATTACTTCTTTTATTGATCAAAGGATTGTGTACAACATTTTAAAAAAAAGAAGAACATCAAAAACTAAAGGAAAATTGTTTCATGCCGTCCTCAATAGAAAACTTCCATCTTGAAGATGGGTGCAAATTGCGGTCCATCTAAAAACAATTAATACTAATAGTCCAAATGTTTTTTTAATAAAATTATTATGATTAATTTTCAAATTTTATTTATTTTTTCATATTCGTGATCTCCATGTAGAGGTTATATGTCCTTAAAAATTAGGTCAAAAAATCCATTTCAAAAATAGAGTTTTAAGAGGTGACTCATTTCTATTTGGACTCGTACAAACCGTGTCCGAAACTAAAACAAATTGAAGATTGACACCGCTTTTAATAAGGCCGTCAGCAATCGAATTTGCCTCCCTATAAACATGTTGGAAAAAAATTTGCAAACTAGACCAAAGATCATGAATTCTCAATCCATTTCCTTCTCAACTGCCAAGGAGGTCGCGAAATAAAAGAGCCCCAATTAATAACATTTAATGAAATTCCCTTCGATAACACAAGGACCTAGCACACCTCTTTCGACCATCAGCTCCAGCCGTCGTTCTACAGCTTACATTTCTGCTTCAATAGCTCTCAAGACACCACTGGCTCCTGCATAACAAAAGACCGTAGCTACAGAAAAGTCCCTAAGGATACCTCCAAAGCCCGCTCATTGAGCTACTATCAAAATTAAGTCTCAAACTCTTGCCTTCAAATGCTTTTTTATTTCTTTCCAACCAAATTTTCCATAACACTGCTACCCTACTAATTTCCAAAATCACACATCCGACCTTTCGTAAACCATCCATATATAGATGGTTGATAATTCATATAATCATTTGGCAGTGTTATTTCAATCCCCATCTTGGTAAACAACCATCCCAAATCTCCAAATTTCAGCAGTATAGGAACAATAAAGGAATAAATGTTATCCAAAGTCATCACTCTCTTTGCGCATAAGACATACATTTGTCAATATCCTATCTCATTTCATCAACTTATCAACATATCTCATTTCATCAACTTATCAACAGTTAAAGTTTTTCTTTGAAAAAAAAGGAAAATTGTTTCGTGCGGGCTGGATCACATTTCTACATATGCAGTCCAGATATATAAAGCATCCATCTTAAAGATGGATGCAAATATATGGTCCATCTAAAAACAATTGAAACCTACGATCCAAATGTTTTTTTAATAAATTTATTATTTCCAATTTTAAAATTTATTTATGTATTCATATTCATGATATCCATATTAGATATTATATATCCTCAAAAATTAAGTCCAAAAATCCATTCAAAAATAGATTTGTTTAGGAACCCGTATTTCTACATGTGTGGTCTTATCCAAAAAAGAATCCACAAGAAAAGTTTAACTTTATAATGGATTTTCCAGCACCATAATTTTTTAAAAGAAAACCAATTCTATATCAACCTATCATGAAACAAGATATTATATGCTGATTTGACCATGAACCAATCCCCTTGAACTGAAGGTGGATGCATCTCTTGTAAAGCTTCCTGTAAATCAGAAAATTGAGCAATAACCGAGTCTGAGATTCACAGTCATACGTTGCTGAACAAGTGCACTATAAACCAGGGCTTAAAAATTAAAATCACTTTTACTCCTAACGTGCACCTAGTCATCCACTCCCTAAGAGGCTATACTTAATGTTATATCCACATAAATATTATAAGGAATAAAATAGTGAATGAAAAATATGACTATGATTCTTTCTTTGTACTATGGTAGTGAATTGTGGATAATTGTTTAGCCATATGAGTAAATTGTTTGTGAACATACAATTTCAGTAGACTAATATAGAGAGGATAGAATTTAATTATAATTAATTTAATGATAGTTATGTTTATTTAATAGTCATAAAATAAATTAAATTAATAGTAAGAATTGTTATTATGATCATTATGGATAAAATAAGTAGCCCTTATTGATGAATATGTTATTATAAAATTACAATAAACATCCTTTCGTTATTATTGATATATAATTACGTAATCTACACTTATACCATTATAACTCTTTGATAATATTTTAAATATGATCCTTATTATGTTAGTTATTTTTATAATATGAAAATTTATATTTGGTATCTATTTTCCATTGTAGAATGCGCATCCTAAAAATCTATAGAAAAAAATTGTTCCGACTTGGGAAAACCTCTTATTGATTACCTCGATCTCGAAATGTAAAGAAATAAGGAAAAAAAAAATTACAAGCTCTGAAAATAGTATATCTTGTAACCAATGGTTTAAAAAACGGATCGGTGACCCGGATCGGGCTTTCAAAAAACCGATCCGGATCGGCGAATCGGCGATCCGGATCGGGAATCGGGTGAATCGGTAGGAATAAAGCTTAAAAAAAATTCGAAAAAATTATTAAAATTCATTATAAATATTGGTTTTTAGGAATTCAATAAAAAATGAGGGTACTCCATTAAGAATTTTCATGTTTTTGAATGAATATGCGAATATTGATATGTTCTTTCCCTGCATGAATCGCCATTCAGCATTTAATTTACAGTATTTCGTGCTCATCCCTACACTGTTGCTGTTGGGACTCGATATGTGAATAATATGGCTGGGATAGGGTGGCCTCAGAATCATCATCTCTCTCGTTTTCTCATTGAATAATATGGATTAAAAAAAAAAAAAAACAAATTTTCAAAAAAATCGATCATGGATTAAAAAAAAAATCACAAATTTTCAAAAAATTCTATCATGGATTACAAAAAAAAATTCGATCATGGATTAAACAAAAAAAATCACAAATTTTCAAAAAATTCAATCATGGATTACATAAAATTCGATCATGGATTACATAAAATTCGATCATGGATTACAAAAAAAAACAAACAAAAAAAACAAAAAATTCAATCGCGGATTACAAAAAAAGAAAAAAATAGTTCGATCATGGATTACAAAAAATTCAATCATGGATTACAAAAAACTCTATCATGGGTTACAAAAAAAGCAAAAAACAAAAAATTCAATCATGGATTAAAAAAAAACAAACAAACATTTCGATCATGGATTACAAAAAAAAAACAAACATTTCGATCATGTATTACAAAACATTCGATCATGGATTACAAAAAATTCTATCATGGGTTACAAAAAAAAAAAAAAATCGATCATGGATTACAAGAAAAGAAAACAAACATTTCGATCATGGATTACAAAAAATTCTATTATGGGTTACAAAAAACCCAAAAATTCGATCATGGATTAGCAAAAAAACAAAAACAATTCGATCATGGATTACAAAAAAATCGATCAAGTATTACAAAAAAATCTATCATGGATTACAAAAAAAAAAAAAATAAAAAAAAAAAATAAAAATAAAATATATATATATATATATATATATATATATATATATATATATATATTCCGTACGGAATCGCCGATTCACTGTTCGGACTCACCGATTCCGTACAGTGAATCTGCGATTCACTGTACAGAATCGTCCGGTTCTCTCTAGAACCGGACGATTTCCGATTTTTGGGCGATCCGGTTCCTTTTTCACTATTTCCGAGTCGAACCGGGCGAGTCCGGTTCGACTCGGCGTTTTTTAAAACGCTGCTTGTAACGCATTCTATATCGCAACTTATAGCAATAACTTCATCCCCTCGGGTTTGAGTTCCAAAATGTGAAAATCCCCATTGAGGTGATGGTAGAACTGTTGTACGTCCATTTGTGGTTGGGAAAATGCTTCTACCACTAGATTTGTCAGCATGTGGCAATACTTTGTCCCAGTTGGAACTGAGCCCAATGCCTTAGAAAATGTCATGCATACTGTGTATCAGGGCTTCAGCTATTTCCCCCTATCAAAATTATTTGTCGAGACCCCTGTGATGCTGTGCAGTGGGGTGTCCATGCATTTGTTAAGGCCTTTTTTTTTCTTTTTTTTTTGTAATATTTTTTTTTTTCCGATAGCTAAGTGGGAAAAGATCTTTTTACCCTGATGTTGGTAGGACTCGAGCCTGGGATCCATACACCATAAATTTCATCACCCAACGCGCCAACCAGTTTATACCAAACCTTCTTGCTTAAGGCCTCTTCAAGCACACCTTTATGCTTATAAAGGCATAAAGGCATTATGCCTTTATGTATGCCTTGACAACCCCCAATGACCCACCAAAAAACCAACTCTCCAACTTAGCCTTCTAGGTATATCTCTCTCTGTTTTTTTTTTTTGTTTATTTATTTATTTATTTATTTTGTTTTTTTTTCTTTTGAGGAATGGTTAACGGTAAGCATGGAGGTGGGAAGTTATGTTAAGGCATCAACCTCTTAACCACCAATGTCCCAACCCCATTCCCTTGCTTCATGTATCTAGTTTGTTCTGAATCAACTCAACCACACGAGCCCCACGTGCATGTAAGGTTTTAGGTGAATGCTCTCCCGATCCACCCTTGTAGAAACTAGATTGAGGATTAATATATATATATATATATATATATATATATATATATATATATATATATATATATATATATATATATATAAAATGAGACATATACAATAATACTATTTATCTTTCGTAGAAAAAAGTCACAATCACTCTCAACTGTTTGATGTATAATTGAACGGCTGGAGGTTTACCATTGATTAGGCCCAAAGTTCTAAACAAAATTTCTCAAGCTTTGTGACACACCCTAATATGTCAAATTTCACATCAGATAGTTTAGGCCAATTGGAACTTTCAAAGATAAATGGTTTTATAGCATACCATCCCTATAGAAAAACATGAAGTTTTTCGCTTTCAAGTAAACCTGCCCTATGGTGGACATAGTATTTGCATATTCCCACCTCTTTTCTCTCACAAAATTGCCATAGAACCCTCACTTCTTTGAAGTCACAATAATGAACCAACGTAATGAATGAACATGGCCTTCTCTATCCATTGATGTTTGATGAACTCACCAAAAAAATAGGCCATCTTAGGTTGTAATTTAGATCTTATGCATTAGTACAGGGAAAACACACGATCTACTTATGTTAAGAGACAGAGAGAGAGAGAGAGAGAGAGAAATGGATGCTTAAGAATCAAACTGCAAAATATCTATTTACACACATGATGCAGTACTCCAAACAACCAACCGCAGATGGTTCAGTCAGTCAAACCATGTAACAAAACAATCTTTACCAAATGAAAATCAATCAGCTGTCTGAAAATCTCCAAAGTCGTCCTCTAGAATATCATTCACACGTTCATGTTCCAAATCAAGGCATTCTTTGGACTCGTCTTTCTCTTTGTATTGCATGGTAACACCATTACTAGTGTGCACCTGAAGTTGCTCATGCACCATCGTTCTCTGAGCATTCGATGGTGTAAGAGGTGCTGGAGGAGGTGGAGGTGGCTTAAGACTGATCGGTGCTTCTCCTGTTGGTTTGTCTTCCAAAGAGAGGTTGTTGAGCCCTCTCTCAAAAAATGCAGACCTCACACTTCGACCTTCTTTCTGTGTAGGGCATGCTTATCTTAAAAAACCATACTCAGCCAACACTACTGAGAAAACTTTCATGGAGTAATTTCATTAAGTGGTTAAATCGGCAATGAGAAAACTTACAGTTTTAAGCTGCAACACAAGGGTCTCCCCTTCCTTCAGACTGTAATCCACAGAGGACGCTGACTGATAATGTTGTTCCATCTCTTCAGCAGTCTTCTTTTTGTTCAAATATCTTTTAGCCTTTTAAGGAATAAATAGTTCCAAACAAGTCACCGAGAAAATTTCTTTATCAATAGAATCATTTTCAGAAAAAATAAGCTTTACTGCAATCCCAAGGACAATAAAAACATGGACGCTAAACATACACATGTATACACACACATGCAGAGACACACATAGAGTCCCCAGGGGAGAATGAATGATATATTGAGAAAGCATAATATGATCCATATGGCCATCCCATGCCATCAATAGATTGGATGATGATGGAAGGGAAGAGGATCCCATTGAAATTCACATGCATCTCCTATTGCCCCTCTATTTATATCCAACCCATTAATTGGAATGATGACCTCATGACCCTTATGACTATGGGGCCACCGTTAAATATGGACCATACTCTACTTTCCCTTGTGAGTTTTTTACTCAGGAAACTGGAAGAGCCTACTAATCAATAACACAAGGATACTTCATATGATCATGAAGAGCAGCTTGAAAGTCATAAGCTTGAGGCCTTTCGCGGAAACCTATTCCAAGGAATGCATGCCGCACACGACCACCTGTGTATTTTACAAGTATAAATTAATTATACAGTCCACAATGAAAGCAAGAAGTAGACACAGACAGCTTAATTAATTAGAAGGATAAGAGCAAAACTAAAGCAACAGATCACCAAGTCGAAGTACTCTCAGCTACTTAGCTTTAATGTCAGATTTCAAAGCCTAAACAAATTACAAGAGACTGTGACCATGGAAAAAACAGTTCTTTCTTTTGTGCAGGAATCACCCTCATCAAGGTCATGCTATTATCCAACATTCCATTATGCCTCAGCATTTCAGGTTCTGAAGAGAAACAACAGAAATTCCATAGGTAATTTCCAGAGAGGGTGCCATCGAATACCACAAGTTTAACTTAGTCAAATGGGAGGGAAATTGTAAGATGAAGAAGAAAGGGGCCGTGCAATTGTTAAAGATAAAATGGTACCCTTCAGGACAGAGGGTTACAGAGATTGGTTTTAGAGTCAGGTGAGTTTTGGCAGGTCATGGTAGTTTGATGTGAGAGGTGGCACATTATAGGAGCAAAGAGTTGTGTTAGATTTACAGTTTGCAAGTATAGACAATGGGATTAGATTTAAAATTTGGGGAACATTAACAGAGTTAGCATGTCAAACAATGTAGAGCAATGGGACAGACACTCTTCATGCCCGCTTCTCATGCTTGGCTGCTCTAGTATTGCAACCATCTGCTCAGGTCAAGAATGCATTTGAATGGACGTGAGTAGTGTGTTCTTCATGTTTTTTCTGGGAAATGAAGGTTCAGTGAGACCAGGGGGATATTGTCTAGAATAGAAGAGATTTCCCTCAGCAAACATATTAATAGTAGATTTGGTATTAAGATATAAAAAAATGACTCTATCCATCCAATTTTGACAATATTGCAGGGTTCTCTCAGTTTATCTCCTGGAAATCTGGTCTGGAGTGTCTTGGCTATCCCATGCATGCTTACTTTCGAATGGCAGCAAAATAAATAATTTTCGGGGAGCTGTCTACAACATTGGACCTTCCAGTTACGAAATTTTGAATTTTGTGTTGAGGGGCTGGAAAAGCAATAGACAACGTATAATTACCAGGATCATCAATCTAAGGTGGCGTTCTGGTTTGCAAAATGCGGTTAGGGAGCTGGAACTCATTTCCAATGCGTTCCCATTCCTTTGGGAAAGTGTTCCTTATTCTCTTGAAAACTCTTTCCGCTGAACTCATTAAACATGTTTACATACTTTGGGAATGCGGTTCCCTATTTTCTTGGTCTTTCTACTGAAGTTGTTAAGAGCCCCATCTCCCCTTTGGAGAGCTCCATCTCGGGATCTAGAAAATGCATCACAAGATGAATTTTAGGTTTCAAGAGAGGGTGAACATTTTCATTCTAGACCAAATTTGAAAGAGAACAAAGCATAAAATTTATGATATTTTTAAGTCCATCTTTTAGAACTTATTGTATTGGAGCTCCCTAAGAAGTGATCTTCTGACAAGCAACAACCCCCGCTCCAGATCTCATTCCTGCTCGTGCTCCTAACAACTATGAGAGAACATATCCTTAAAGAGGAAGTACCAAATAGGATATAGAGCTTCTTTCTATCCCATTGGAGTTTCATGGATAATGCCAATGTTCATAGCTGCTCGGCTATTGGGTGGGTGACATCCTATCTCCATCCTTAAAAGAGGAGTATCCATAGAGATTTTCTCTTCTAGCTATCTATAGGTACTCTAGTATGGATGGATGTAATAGCATAAGGTAGTGCATTCAAGTAGGATCATGATTAAGCAGAGGATTATTTCTTCCATGATTTCATGGGTGCCGATTACCAGACCATCCGAGGAATTTACAGGATCCCAGGGCCTTCTTGACTCTTCAGAAACATTCATTACTCAACCAAGGCTCTATGGGCCACTAGTTTTGGAATGTGAGATGAATAATGTGATTAGGGGCGCAAGATGAGAGACACTAGAGCATTAGAGGATGGTATGCATTGGAGATCTAGGAGATCACTAACTCTGCATATATTAATTTGTTGTGCATTAAGAGATGCCAGAAGATGCTGATTCCTTGGACAGTATCGCAACAGTATAGCAATGAACTTATGAGTTTAAATAGTTGGTACCTTTTGGTTAAAAAAAGAAGGATTTTCATTACCTATTGATTGTTACCAAAATTGTTGTGTTCCCTATTCATGTTTCTGTTGTCTAATAACCATTTTCATAGAAATGTACTAAAGATATAAACACATACAATAGCCACATAAATGCATGTTCTCATCACCTATTTACTGAAATTGCCATTATAGCCATAGAAAGTAACTTCATAGAAATTCAGAGCACATGAAACAAAATGTCTAGGAATGAAACATTAGGAAAAAAGAATAACAGAAACATTACCAAAATTTTCTTCAACTCTTAGAACAAAGTATCTGCAGAAGCAAAGGCAAATAAGTTAGGCATCCCAAAAAACCACTCAATTCTGAAGATTATACTGTTGACTGTCATTCTGGAAAGCAAGTGGTAACCAACCTGCTGCTGTCGATTACAGGCTCCACTGGGTGTGGCTCCCCTTTCCTAAGAAATGATTGAGCATAAAGCTCACCTGTTTGATATAAAATCAGTTGGTTATTCAGATAAATCTTAACAGTAACTACATATATATAAAACATTTGGAAGAAGCACAAAACAAAACTTATGTCCATTAATAAATCTCTGAACATTGCTATACCAGTATTCTTGTCTTCAAGTCTAATTATACATTCCTCCCCTTTGCTGATGACTTTCAATGAACCTTCCCAAGCCCATTTATTTACATTCCATTCATCAGCCCTATTAAATAACCACAGAGATAATTTCAGGATCGTGTTCAATAAGCATCTGTAGATTCTTCAAAGAAAAGCATTTATATTTCAAGTATGATTTTTAAGCATTTCCTGCATATAAAACCAAAAAATGTATTGTAAGTGAAAGTACACGTGGAAAAATAATTAGCGAGCAAAAAAATTCAAATCATATAGCCAAGAAAGATAAACCAAAATCAAGGGACAAATTTCTAAACTTTACCACACTAGGGGAGAATAACAATCCTGATACAATAGCTAACATTAAATCATAATAAGACTCTTTGCTAATATGACTTGCTGACTTCCTTTGTTCAAGCTATGATATAAAAAAAGAAAACCGAACTTCAGTTGAACAGGTACTAATTTCAGCAGAACATGTAGACCATTTTGCTGCCTTTGGTTAGGCTGAACATTATTCATACATTATATCATTGGTATTGGTCCAAGAGTTTCTCGTTGTACAAGACTCAATTTACTGTAGAAAATAAAAATCACTCAGGCAAATAAGCTACACAAAGCCTGCTTACTAATTAAAAAAATGTGTCACCAGCCCTCCACATGCATGGACAGCTACAATCATGGCTTTTGCAAATGCAACCAGCAATGCTCTTAGCAGCAGTACTAGAAACAGCAGAGCTCTGTACTGTTAAGAATATGAGTGAAATGACGTTACAGCGACATTCCTTCTTCTGAAAAATGATAATCAATGCCCTTTTAGTTATAAGATGGAAGTCCCTATAGTTTATGGTACAATTCTTGTCTAAATCCATTTGGTGGTTGATAGGAAACTCTAAACACTTTTGTCTTTCCCAAATATGTACTCTTACTCTGTTAGAGGAAAGAAGGGCTGCATCTTCTCCCTTCAATCAATTCATTTGTTTCATGTCACCTATTAGCCATTGTACTTCCCCAGTATTTTTTCAAAAGGGGTTAATTCCTCCCGTTGAATGGAAATAACTAGGAATCATCTTACACAAAAGGGGGCAGCAGAGATTAATTGTTCGTTGCAGAATACCCAGATATCCCAAGGGAGCCCTTGTTCTGAGGAAAGAATGGTAGCCAAGTAATTAGTTCATATCTCTAAGATTTGACTACTGTGACAGCTAACAAGAATGCCCTTGGAAAATTTGGAAAACCCACCTCTTTCAGGGTCTATCAATTATTCCGCTTGGGTTTCTCATGGCTATCACTTTCAGAGTTTTAAAGTCTTCATTATATTGATAGGGTCGCTCAAGATCAGTTCTCCTCCACCATTGGACTATCAACTCCTTGCACCTAAATTCTTGGATCAAGCAGTCACCCTAATCCTTGATTGAAAGGCAAAGCAACATTTAACAATAGAGAAAATAAATTCTCTAGTAGTCAACTGTACACATTCAATAAGTGAGAGGTAAAACAAAATATATTCTAATGGAAAACTTGCTAGGCAAAGTTAAACTGACATATTAGGAGACTTCTCAAATCTAAAGGATGTGAAAATATTGCTATTCCAAAGTAAACCAAGATATCATGATGGAGAAGGAACTGATGAATCTAGATATGATATTAGCAGTGTAGAGGATTTGAGGCAAACAAAAGCACTACATCCATCCCATCCCAACTCCAACATGCATTAGTGAGAGGCAATGTTCGAAGGATAAAGTCATCCTGTGTCCCATAAATCCCTTCCCAAAACATCAAAACAACATAAAACTTGTGCAATCTTGTGCAAAATGTTATTTTAGACGAAGAAACTAACTTGCTATCAAGGGAATCCATTCCTAAGTGATCCTTGGCAAGATTTGATAAGAAAGCACAGCCTATATGATTGGGCGGTACAAAAGGAATATCAACAAGGTGCTAAGGCTTAACTTTTGATGAACACATTTAATATTTACTAGAATAATACAGAAAACATTCCTAAGTGATCCTTGGCAAGATTTGATAAGAAAGCACAGCCTATATGATTGGGTGGTACAAAAGGAATATCAATAACGTGCTAAGGCTTAACTTTTGATGAACACATTTAATATTTACTAGAATAATACAGAAAACAAAATTAAACAAGAAAAGGGGGCATGAAGATAAGACCATAAAACTATTGATAAAGTTCTAGGAAATACAATGCTGCACCATAAAACTATAAGATCAGTTCCTAACTTCCAAAAGAAACTTTCTAGTTTCCAGTTTAATAAAATTGTTAGATTTCAAATAAAGAAAAGATTCCACCAAATCAGCAAAAAAGCTCCAACAGACCCAGTCTCTATCTACACCACACTAGCTAGACTATAGGATCCCTCACATGGGAGCGGAAGTCCAACATTCTAGGCCTGTCCCTTACTGGGATTTCTGTTATTGTATATTCTACTTGGTTTGGTGGATTCTCCTCATTAAGATCTTCTATTTTTATTCAGATCTTTCTTTCTATTGATTTCGATACGGAATGTATTGACCCGTTTGATTGATTCTCTTTACTTGTCCCGGATTCTTATATAATTGGCATTGACATTGAATTCCAAGAAAGCCTTAAACCACAATAGCCATATTTGTCATACATAGAGTTGCTTTTACGGTTAAACCACATTGTAATAAATAAATTAGAGATTTTGCACAAGGTCCACTCAGTCATCATTTGAGACGGCTCTCAGTTTATACAAGTTGCAACCAGCATGCACATTCTCACCTAGATCGCTTAGGATTCGGTACACCCAGAGAATAACTTTTAAAGTGGAATGGGGAATAAACCTATACTTGGTTTTCCATGCTATTGCCCAAGTCTGTTGCAACTAAACCTGGGTTTCCTCCCAGGTCACGCCCTCCACCCTAAGGCTGCATGTAGCACTAACAACCACCTGTCTTCAACCTAATGAGACTTTAAGAGGTGGTATCAACCTTGTTAAGCAGCCTAACTCTAGATGTAAATCCATTTCACCTTAAAACATGATACCTCAAAATCTTGATTGGCATTCCAATAGTTAGAAGCAATTCTGAAGCACATGTCATTAGTCCCACCTAGGCCACAAGCCCCTCTACCTGTTCCTTCTAGAATCTCAAAACACTAATATGATGAGAGAACGCCTTAAATTCCACTAGCTTAGCTCAAAATCAGCATCAAAACCACATAATATCTTTGACAGAACCCACATTACTTCTAAACCTCCTTGTTTCGAAGCAATAAGGATAAAGGGATGTCTTGTTAAGGTTCAAGTCCTATGGAACTTGAGTTAAAGAAACTTACATGATAGCAGCAAGAAGTTTATAGAAGGCCCAAGAGACTGTCCAGGGGAGCATTACTGACTATGTGTGGCAGAATGAGCCCAAAACTGTGAAGGGGATGTCAGCTTAGAGGTGTCTAAAATCACATATATAGCTTATGAATGTGTCCTATCCAATTTCATATATGATTTCTTCCACTTACAACTTCCTTTCATCCAGTATTGGAATGGAGATATGTCATCATGGATCATTCATTACATAAAATAACCATAGAATAAGTAAAATAATTGCAGAGTGCTTTCTTTTAATGGGAAAAGAATGATATACATAGACAATGTGTTCTTAGATGAAAAGAACTTCACAATGTGGTCACATATTGTTCATGAATTCCCATGAAGAAGCGCTGGCAATTCAGAGGGAGAAAACGAGGGCAATCTAAGATATCCAAGGGAAAGTTACACAACACTAGGGCACTCTGGATTACCCTCTTTTCCTCCATAACCTATAGGCTTCTTAAGGTTATGCATTTCATAGATTAAAATTATTATCTTTCAAGTTCCTTCTTCCTTACATTGATGAAACACTTCCCAATGTGCGGTTGAAATACTTAAAATATTGAAAAAGTGAAAAAGCCCATTGGCAAGAAAAAAATTCCTGAGTATCAAGGTCTTTCCCTTTATGCACAAGAATCTTAGTCCTCCAACCACTCAACATGAACCATTCAATAACCTAGAAATCCATCTATCATTTTAGGACATGTAAGTTAACAATGGGCATGGCAGAACCTTCAATTTCTGGGCACAAGATTCACAAATTTCAACTGAAAAGCCTCCTCATCAGCTAACCAAGAAAAAGAGATGGCCTCCATACCCTAAGAACCCAAGAGCCTTCTCTATGATCCCTAATGAGATATTTTAAACACTTTCTTAGACATTCTCTTTGGGTCCCTCCTTTTTCATCCACCTCGGCGTCAATAACTTCATCATCCCCTCCTTCATGAAGCCATCATCAACTGATATACATGCATGATTTCATATACACAGAGATGCTCCACTTCTCCAATAATCTTCACTAAAGTCATTCAAAATTAAGCAATAGAGTTGTCAATGCTCAGAAGAATATAATTCTTTAACTTTTTGTGCATCAAGTTTCTAACTTCTATTACTTGTTGAATTATTCTCAATTTGATAAAAGAATCTTGTCTCTCTAATGCAACTTTGAAAGAAAACGAATAACACAATGAAGCCAAATTTGCTCACAAGAATAATGTGCGAGGAAAAACCTAGTGTATTATTCCACGCTCATACAAGATTAAGAAACCCAAATATGCATGAAAACTGTGCCATCAAAGTTGGAAGTGCTGAATGAACCTGTAAGAAGCTGCACTCTTCCTTGGCGGTATCTGCAACCAAAACACAAAGAATTGATGTACCTTAACAAATAAAATTAAATAAGAGTACGACATTGTCTTCATTATGAAGTAAGAAAAATAAAAATAAAAGCTGAAGTGTTCTATAAAATATCAGAGAACCAAGACCAGACATAGCAAGCAAAACCATTCAAGAAATTCCCAATGGGCAAGGCCTTTATACACCTCAATATAAGCCGTTTACAAAAGAGCCCCAACATGTATGACCAGTCAACAAATTCATACACTGCCTATCAACTACTCATTGCTTGAATGGGCTTCATAACTCACTTTTTCTTTTCTTTTGGTTCCTCTAATGGTTGGGATACACATCTCACTTGTCTAGGCCTCTATCCGTCTCAAGATCAAATATATTAATATCTACATTGATGTTATTGAAAATCCAGTGAGCACATGCTACAAATCCTTAATTTTTTAGAAACCAACGAAGCAAGTGCTCTAGCTCAGAGCTCAGCCTTCTCATGTAAACCAACTAACATGGTCTTCGCTTCTTATTCATGTACTCCTGGATTAGCTAAATCATGTCTCAGCATATTAAAATTTTCCAGCCATTAACTGGCCATTCCTTGGTTAGTGACCCAACGAACTAATTGATTATTGGTTAACTGTTTATCGCAGTTTAGCGAGGTTAGCAGTACGAAATAAAAAAAATATAACTTCAAAAGGATCTATTCTCTATATCAATGCCCCAAGATTCATAAAATCCCCCTACAAATAATAGGTAAGACTGCACAGCATGCCATTTTCAGACTTGAAAAGCTTTCGTCTATATCAAAGCGAACTCCAAACGAGATGAAATTCAATCGAGTTGCAAACTCGCTCTGAACTGCCCAAATTGGAGACTTTCATTTTCAAGTTTCCACTTTAGGAGCTCTATAATAACAAATCGATTTACGGAGAATATATGCAACTAGTCCTAAAACCATCTTACGAAAAACACAACCAAATTCATCCCTAATTAGACAAGAAACATAATGAGATATATATAGAAAATTCAATTCATGGGTTCGTTTCTTTTTCTTTTTTCTAAAAAATAAAAGGTTACGGTAAGGCACAGAATTACCAAATAATTAAAGTTGCAATATTATATATCAATAACCAAATACTACTTCATTTAATTACCCATGAAATCATACATGAAAAATTCAATGCATAAAACCGCAATTACCCATTAAATCATAGATGAAATTTTCAACGCATAAGACCACAGCAGAAAAATTTGGAAAGGGAAAGGAAGGATAGTGGTCGAATACCAGATATACATAGCACTCGCTCACATGAAACAACACTAATTCCACAGCCTCCGTTTCCTCTTCTGCCCCATCACGATCTGAGGAAGTAGAACCCTCACTCTCTTTCTTCATGGATTTTGCATATCAACCCAGTAAATACAATAATTCTCACAGAACCGGTGCGGAAGAGATCCGCTTCAAAAATTACGGCCACCGAGATTACAATAATGGAGTGATCAATTAACTTGCAGAGAGACACAGAGGGGTGTCGAGATCACCGTAATGGAGTCATCAATTTAACTTGCAGAGAGAGAAACCAAGGTCGGAGATCAACACACCATCCACAAGTTTGGTTGTATGAAACTATTTTCTAGAAAATGATTTCGTCAAAATATTTTCTCACGTGGTTATAGGCCGGAATATTATTAGATGTCAATTGTTGTGAAAAGATTTATGGGACCAAATGTGTTGGGTACTTTATGAAAAGAAAAAGATTTATATAAGGCCAAGCTCTAAACAATCAAATTAACCTCACTTCAAAAATTCACTAAAAGTTGCGTGGAGTTTAAAAAAACTTTCATCGGAAGAGGTTCTTTTGATGTTAAAAAACCCTCCAATAGATTATCTTGATCTTGTTATATATAGAAGTAAAAAAAAAAAGATTTCAAATATGAGAAATAGTGAATCATCATCATCAAAGCTTTTCTCAACTATTTGAGTCGGCTACACAAATCTAGGTCTTCATATTTTTTCTCACTAATTTCAACCATGTCTTTTTGCCCTGTCTTTGTTCTTGTTAGCCTTCCACTTGAGCTAACTCGTACTTCCTAACAGGTGTTATACAACGCATGCGATGCATATGGCTAATCAATCTAAGTCTACTTTATCTCATCTTATCACTTATTAGAGTCATACTTAAGTTCTCACAAATATTTTCAAGTGTCTATAGATTTGCTCAATCTACACTATTTTTACAACTTTAAATTTTATAATTAAACATGAAAATAAATTTCAAGCCATCACAAAATAAATTTGCTATTGAAAAATCTTCTTTTGATACTATTTAGAGGTATGCCTTACTTAAATTGTTTAGAGCCTCAGTTTGATACAAAACACACAATTATGAAAAACCTTATTCTATCTTTAAGATTTCATGCTCTCAAGGTAGCATGTTGTCCATTTACTCTTTGGGGAAAACCTAATATAGAGGTATTGACTCCAAATTTTGGTGATGTAGCCTCCTCAACCCCTATACTATACCTAATTAAAACTTTCTAAATTGTATTCCCTATGAGCATGGAAAAATTAATGCCTCAAGATTGAATAACAATCGTCTAACATTTGAAGGATGACATCTAGGCATTAAAAAACTCAAAATTCAATTTTTCTTTTGAATATAATTATATAGTTATGTTTAAGTAGTTCCTAACATTTCAAATCAAAATATTTTTCCTAAGTTATTCATTTGGCCAAGGGAGTAAGTATACAGTATGTGCTCCCGCTGGAACATAGTATACATATTCCAAAATTATGTAACAAAACTAGTAGAAGTTTGATAAAAGGGTCTAGTTTACATACGGATGCATCGGTAGGTGTTGAGGTAGGTTGTACCTTCAATTTTATCCTAGTATATAATTTTGATGTAAAATGTTCTTAGGTTTATCTCAAAATCTATTTTTATATCTAATTATAAAATTTTAAATTTCAAAAATGATTAAAGTCAAGTAGATCTATAAACATATGAAAATCTTGAAAATGGACAGTGTGGATAATATGTTGTAAAATGCACTATTTTTTAGACTTAAAATCTTTTTATTCTTCATAGTCTTACATCTCGATGTCGAGATGATCAATCAAAAGGTTTTTCAACATCTTCATTGTCGTACATCTCGATGTCGAGATGACCAATCAAAAGGTTTTTCAACATTAAAACTACCTTTTTGGATGGATTTTTGAGGAGCATCCGTAGTTCTATATTATAAGATAGCATCCTTATATAAACTTTTTCCTTGATAAAAACATGTCTGAATTATGGGGGAAACATACATGGTTTATTTTCTTTTTTTGTATTTTGAGGGTACAGTATTTTTTTTTTTTCACTGCAATGCAATAGGTTCTTGAATGGGTATGACTGAGTTTATATGTTCTGATGCAGTTAACAAATTCAGGTAGTTCTCAGCACTAGATTGACTTGAAGGTCAACTGGTTTTTTTTTTTGTTTCGATAAACAGTTTTAAATCATCCAATCACTTGATGCATTCAAATGGTCCAAGAATAAGTCATCAAAAAGATCATATATTGAGTCTTGGACACAATTCTATGTTTTAAAATAGTAAAAAAAAACTTCTTCTGCCTCTAATCTTTGTATTATGAGCTACTGCTTTCTACTCATAATCAAGATTTAGGATTGCATTCTGAATCACATGGAATTGTGTTTTCTGCTAATAAAAAATGTAGACTATAAGGATCCTTCTCTTGATAAGAAAATGCGGGGTTCTCTTAGGTTAGATCATGAATTCATGACAGCGAAATTAAACTAATGTTTGCTATGTTATCTGTCCCACAATCAGGACAAAGTTAATCAAGGAAGCGAAACTCGAAAAGCATAACATACACAAGTCTTAACTACTGCTCCATACAGTTCCAGACATCCATCATCTGTCCTTAATGGACGGCGTAGATAAGTTTAAGTTTTGGGACTATCTACAAGAGACCATTTATCTTTTGTACATTAAGGTCACAATCATTCGTGTTCTTAAATTTCAAAATGGGTGGTTGTAAAAGTGTCATTGAATAGACAGAAGTTCTAAAAAACAATTCTTGGACTTCGTTACTTACCCCAAGCCATCCAATTTAACATCTAATGAGTGTGAATGATTGTAACCTCCATGTACAAAAAATAAATGGTCTCTTTGTAGGCAATCCTTTAAGTTTTATGTCCATAATGGATGGAGCATGATATGTCTCTGCCTAGTATGGGATACGCAGCCTGTGTTTTATGCACTTCCACTTCAAGGGCACATATTTTGCTTGTACACAAGCATTAGTACTTAAACCAGTAAAAAATGTACCATAGAACAAAATCAATTTAATGTAGCAAAAAAGAATCTTCTGAATCTGGTCTTTGTTCTTATCATTTGATCTAGGTGTTACAACTGAAGGCAGAAAACTTAGTTAATTGTGGATTTAAACAAGGAAAATGCCTAGTTCCAAATCTTGGTCAATCTTGGCCTGCTTACAAAATTGAAAACTGGTTAAACTCAATATCAGTTGAAGACATTAGTCGGGAATGATCAAGGGAAGAATATATTATTAGGTCTCCGATGAAAAATGCATTTGTCCACTGAGAACCCCTATATTCAACTCGTCAAACGAATTAAATTGTTGAACCAACCCTATGTATGGATGGTCTTTTCAATTCTCTTAAAAATCTTGTAAATCAAAGCCAATTATGGCTACATCCCACTGCATCATCTGGCAAGGGCTCATATTACATTTTATCCTTTGGCTATGATACCAACTAGACCGGCTCTAGTCACAAGTACCATAGTTACCCGAGATCTGACAACTTGGATGTCGATCTAGCTCCAAGATCTGCAATGGTACTCTACGATAGGGATCTCATGGGATCACGATTTTTATATCAATCCCCCCTTTTTAGGGATCAGTCTTAGCCCCTCGAAGGGGCAACAAGAGGCTAAGAAAATGATTCATTTCATACTCCCTCTCTCTTTAATGCTTTTGAGGTTATAAAAGTGTAAAATTGCAAATAAAGTAGTTTGATATACTTTTAGAGGTTGTAGAATTCGAAAATCTAATAAAGCAAATTTTATCAATAAAAAATTAAAGATATATACGACGAAACCATTTACTTTTGATACAAAGATGACACTGTTATCATTCACCATTAGATTTGAAATTGAGTGGTTGAGGATGTATCGTTGTTTAGGCACAAAGTCTAAAACAAAATTTCTCAAATGTTATGATACACTTTTATCTCTTGGATTTCATATCCAATAGCAAAAAGTGATTGTGAACTTGTTGTACCAAAAATAAATGCTATCATAGTATACAATGTGCCTCATCATAATTTTTTTCTATGTTCGAGATTTTTATTACATAAACTACATTTCAGAAGAGTATAAAATATTGTTCATTAATTGAACAAAATATAATCAATAGATAATTGATTTTTGTTGCTTATTTTCCCCCTTTTGACTATATTTTATGGGATTACTAGATTTATTTTTTTTGAAAAATCATTATTTTAAATTGTTTTATTAATTAAATCATTGTAAGGAATGCACTTCCAAGTCCCAGCCTAAGGAGCTTCGAGGATGTGCAGATCTCTCCCTCCCTCTTTTTGCTACCAACAGCTTTGTTAAGTGCTACTTTACCAAACATTCTTTGTGCATATTGCAACTCTAGTGTCTCGTCTTAGTACTTAGTTTATTGAGGATGGGGTTTCTATGAGTAAGCCGACTCATACTATACATATGCGGGCCCCTCTTAAACTATTTTAGAAATAGATTTTTAATCTAAAATTTTAGGGATTCATGATCTAAGTTAAGATAATCATGAACATGAAACAAAAGTTGATATTTAAAATGTGACTTTTTTTGTAAAAATTCCTACACTGTAAATTTTTTTTACAATTTCCATCTTAAATAGGGACGTTGGTGAGGGCTCTTTCACCCACTCACTCATGAAGGACTTTTCCATTTTGTAAGGATGGGTTTTATGAGTCAGTCTACTCATACTATACGTGTGCGGGCCCCTCTCTTAAACCATCTTAGAAATGCATTTTTAGTAAAAAATTCTAGGGATTCATTAAGATAATCATGGCCCGAAGTTTCAGAAACTTCCAATGTTTCTCTATTTCTGTCCCCTATTATTTATGAAATTTTTCATGTTCTTAAACGTGGGCAAACGTTCTGAATCTATCACAACTGGAGGATCATTCATTATAAAAAAATTGGTTTGACTTTTCAAAGTAAAAAAACAAGAATGGCAGAATTGTTTCAATGTATAAAGGGTGCGATTTGTATGGAACCTAGGTTCTAAACAATCAAAGTAAAGGGCACCTTCAAATAGTGTAGAGAAATGTGGTTTTAATACTGGAAATCTTAGTGATAGACTTAAAATATATTTTTATCTTTAATTATAAAATTTAAAGCTTAAAAAATAGTGTAAATCTAGTAGATCTATGAAAACTTGAAAATTGACAGTCAGAAAATGCATTACAAGATGCACTATTTCTAAAACTTGAAATCTATTTTTTTCCTCATGTCCATGCATCATGATGTCGAGATGATCAATTTGAGGATATTTGGGCATCACAACAACCTCTTCTAGTGAAAGTTTTGAGGTAGGCTCTAATTTGATTGTTTAGAGCCTCAACTGTATATAAACTTTTTCATGTGTAAATGATTAATGCCTATCATCCATGGCCATTCTAAAAAAGGGAAGAGTTTATATAAGGTTGGAACCTTCAAATGTAGAATCACATATGTACCTCAAAAATCTATCGGAAAGGCTGTTTTAATGTTGAAAAACCCTCTAATTGATCATCTCGACATCGAGATGTATGAATATTAAAAAAAAAAAAAAGTTTTTGAGTCCTAAAATAAGTGCATCTTGCAACACATTATCTGGACCATCCATTTTTCAAGATATCCATATGTTTATAGATCTACTTGATTTTAATCATTTTTGGAGTTTAAAATTTTCTAACTTGATATGAAAATAGTTTTTAAGATAATCCAAAAAAAAAATTACAACAAAATTACATGTAAGGAATGATTGTGACTTTCGTGTGCAAAAGATAAATGGTCTATTTGTAGACAATCCCACATTAAAAAACTTAAATTTTATTTAAAATAAGCATATGACATTTTAAAATGGACCCCAGTATTTTAAAAGAACGAGAAAAGACATTTTACGTGAGTGAACAAGTGTATTGTGCTCCTCTAAGAAAACTAAAAGAGATAAACATTTAAATATTTAAGGGGTAAGCTTTCTATGCTTCTCTTATAACATAAAACTTATGTACTTCCCCTAATCTAACCATCCCTTTTGAATGAAGGGCTAAGATTGACACAATCACAACACTATTTTATTTTTAATTTTTTATAAAATATTTTGGCACCAAATTTTGGGTGTCCAATCCTCTCTGATGCTTGCACTTGTAAAAAATATTCCCAATAAAATATAATGACCAAAATACCTTTGAAATTTTCAAGGGGTATTTTGGTCATTATATTTTGTGGAAAAAATATTTTTTAATATTTTTTTGTCAGTGCACCGAAATGAGAAGATGACACTACCAAATTTAATATTCATATAATTTGTATAAAAAATACTCTGAGGCATTAGATCTAAGATCAAATGGTAAGTGGCTCACTTGATCAAAATTGGACGGCTGGATGGTAGGGAAAGAACAGATCTTCTATGTTGTAGGGGAAGTATAGAAACATTTCCCATCTTTAAGAGGAGAGAAAACATTTTAAATACAAACTCTCCACTCTAGGAAAGAAAACAAGAGTATTTTTAGCTTGGGGAATTGTGTAGACTTCTTTTGATCTCAAATTCTGTAAATTGCTTTGTTTTCAAGAAATAAACTTTTTTAATGATAATTAAAATGAATTAGAGTTTTTGAAGGTCTTAATCCAACAACTCATGAAATAGAAAGCCTTTGCTCAATGAGTTCCACAAAGTGCTTTTTCTCGGCCTTTCCCAAATTTTGTTTAATAGGCCTCTTTGTAGGGTTCAAAAGAATTTATGCTCCAAATTTGGGATTTATTATTCCATTTCTTATTTTGCATCTATTACATGGATTTTAGATAAAGAATAAAAAACTCTTAGTACAATTACAATCACTCTTGTCCGTCAAATTTCAAATCAGGTACTTGTTTGTTATTGACTAGACTCTGAGTTCAAATAAAACTTTTTTGAACTTTATGTCACACCCTAAGCTGTCTAAATTGACATTTAATGGCTAAAAGTACCTTGTAATAAAGATAAACGATCTCATAGCATACAATTGCAAAATTTATTGGTGTGGAAATGATAAAATGGAAATTAAAATAGAATCTTTTTTTTATTTTCAAATTTAAGGAATAATCATATATTATGCATTTTACATTAAAAACAAATGGTCTCTTTGTATACTTTTTCATAAAATAAAAAATAAAAAATAAAAAAAATTTTGGGTTTTAAGATCTGAAAACAATTTATGTTTTTCCATATAGTTGGGTCACAAGGTGACTGAAAAATGACTTGGAAATTTCATGGTCATAAAAATCCCTCTAACTAGGCGTCTTGCATGTGGGAGCAAATGTTCAATTTGATCCCGCGAGACCAATCTGTTGGCACAATGTGACCTAAAGCCAAGCCATACGAAGGCGATCCTCCTTTGGAATGCAATAGGCCAAGGATTACAGATTAAAAAAAAAAAAAACATTCACGGTCTTTGCAATGCCCAGGCACAATATCATATTAAAAACAATTTAAACTATTAAAAATTATTTTTAATATATAATAAAATTTATAATTGAAAATTTTAAAATAGTACCATAATACAAATATAAAAAAATTAAGGTAATTGAGAGAAATTTAAGAACTTAACCTTAGTTAATAGGAACCTTTTGAGTAAGGATAGCATATTTCCCTAGCCTTATTTTTAATTGAAAAAATAGACAATAAAATATTTTAATAACTAAGAAAGTGTTATAATTGGTTTTAAAAAATAAAAATTAAAAAGCTTAGAGTTTATTTTATGAGACAACTTAAGAAACTTTTGCGAGTCCCAATAAACAAAATTTAAAGGATGCAGTTTATATAGGGCGTAGGCTTTATAAAAACAAAATAAAGCCTCACCTCAAATCCTCGTTTGAAAAGCACTTTTGACATCCGAAATCTCCATGATGGATCTAAATCAATTTCCATCACCAATAATAAAATTTAAAACTCAAAAAATGGTACAAATCTTGCGGATCTATAAATACTCAATTTTAGGGTGAAATTGACGGTCTAGATAATTTCTTACAATATACATATTTTTAGAGTTGAAAATCATAATTTTTTTTCACAACTAACATGTTCAAGCCGAGATGATCTATGTAAAAGCTTTTCAATACTTGAATTATAATTTTTGATGAATTATGAGGTGAGGTTTTACTTATTTTGATAAGACTACAACCCTATCAAACCATTTTCCATTTTTAAAACATAAAAAAAATCCAATATTGAGAACAAGAAGAAGTAAATACCCATTAGAAATCAACTTTATGAAAGTAATTAGGATATGTACAAATCTTGATTTAGCAATAGTTCAATCTTAAATAGGTTTTCCTACGTGTCCCTAATCCCTATTTCGATCTACTTATTTATCTCTCCCCTATAAAATGCTACTCTCTCTAAAAAACGCTATAATTTCGTCAATCTTATTATCTCTCTAACATTACAAATCCCTCGCAACTCTCGATCTGGCCAATAAAAAGAGAAGAAAATCTCTCATAACCCTCCCTCTCCATCCCTCTATCTTCAAACGCTAATTTATGTTTATCTTCTCCTTATCATGTAAACCAAATCAAGAATGTAAACCAAATCAAGAAAAAAAGAAACAAGAAAAGGAAACCCCAAATTTACATATCAGGAAAGAAGAAAAGGAACCCCTCTCCCTCCTCTTATTACTTTCTTCCTTTTTCAAGTTTAAGACAATCCACCCCTCTCCCTCCTCTTATTACTTTCGTCCTTTTTCAAGTTTAAGACAATCCTGGTCTATTTTTGTTTCTTCTATCTTATCAATTCCATCTCTTTTTATTTTTTTCTCTTCCTCTTTAACGACGCATTAGAAACCTCTCTCATAGTTTCAACTTTATTTAATTCTCTCTCTTGTTTCAAAATCCCGTTCTTCTCCCTTGTTCTCTCTTCTCAATGTTATTCAGTTCTCTCTCCCCAATTTCAGCCTTAACTGTATCAACTTTATTCGTACTTTGTCTCCCATCTCTCTCTCTTTCT
Organism: Amborella trichopoda; assembly: GCF_054954075.1. Lineage (NCBI taxonomy): Eukaryota > Viridiplantae > Streptophyta > Magnoliopsida > Amborellales > Amborellaceae > Amborella > Amborella trichopoda. The sequence goes on from NC_142336.1 coordinate 44,137,288, forward strand.
CTATTTCACCTCCCATCTCTAGTTGTTTGTATTTTGGCTCCCATCTTTCTCTGTTTCTCTAGTTCATCTCCCATCTCTAGTTGTTTATGTCTTGTTTATTGCCATAGCCATGTCTTCATCTTTCTTGACCGATGTAAGACTAAAACTCACTCTCACCTGCTACCCACTCTGTGAAAACACTCACCACCTACTTATAAAACTCATCATTAGACACAGAGTTGCAATGAAGGAAAGAAGATGTTTCATGGTTTCCACCACCCAAAACAACATGCCGACAACTTTAGAAGATTCCATCTTCCTCATGCACGAAGAACTCAAGCAAGTAGACCCTCTGATACCTAGCCATAAGTAAGATCCTGGTGATACCTAGCCTAGGTAAGATCACGAAGAACTCAAGCAAGTAGACCCGCTGATACCTAGCCTAAGTAAGATCCCGGTGATACCTAGCCTAGGTAAGATCACGAAGAACTCAAGCAAGTAGACCCGGTGATACCTAGCCTAGGTAAGATCGCAGCAGCCTACATGTTTGTTTGGTGCATGTTTGGTGCAGCCGAGGCGCTCCGTTCTAATCCCAATGGGCCCCAAGAAAAATTGAGTTTGTTGATGGTGAATGATGAAGCGGGTGACTTAGAACCAGAGATTTTGGAGCGCTTCGTATCTGAAATTCGAAATAAGATCGAGAATTATCTTCGACCATGGGCCGATACGAAATAAGGTCGAGAATTATCTTCGACCATGGGCCTCCTTAGTTGAGTCGTACCACAGAGATAAAGGAAGATGTACATGCTGTATGCATGTCCGAGTTGAGTAATAACGCCAATAATGTGAGGGAAATGCCTTGTTTGCATCAATATCATGAAGACTGCATATGCAAGTGGCTCAAGTGCAATCAGTCATGCCCAATTTGCCAGACATAGTTTGCCGACATAGTTTGCGCTCGGAGTAACGTGTGATTTTATTTTTCTTTTTTTTTTTTTCTTTTTTTTGTTACCGTCGGAGATGAAAATTCATATCAGCTAAAAAACAAATTTGGTAATATAAGATTGAGTCCTTTAGATTTTGCAACAGTTTCTTCTTCTTTTATTTAGTCGCAGATGCTCCTTTTCATGATTTAGGTATCCAGATGCTCCCTCTCAAGATTTAGGTACGAATATATGGATTCTTTTCTTTTCTTTCTTTCTCAATAACAATGATGAGTTTGGGAACCAATTTCATGTACTTTGAATTTTGTCGCAATCTTGGACAAGTATACTCTTGTGGTACATTGGATCAAATTATTACAAGTGATTTAGGTATGGACCTTAAAATTTCTCCTAAAATATGATACAAAAAAATCCAGTCAACTTATTTTTTTTTATTTTTTCAAAAGTGCCCTTCAGTCTGAGGACATCCTCAGACCAAATTTTATTTTATAGTTTTTTTTGATAGTCGGGCACTATCTTAAAGCTTGGAGCACTACCCTACTAATGAAAAAATTGAAAAAATAAAATAAATAATTTGAAATTTGGACCGAGATTCCATCCTTAGACCGAAAGGTGATTTTGAAAATAATAAAATAAAATGCAAGTTGACGAACGTTCTTTATAATTTCTGCATACAAGTGGAGCATTTTGTATTTTAGAATAAATTTTATGGTCTGTGTGTAAATCACTAAATTATTATTCTTGGTTAGCAGAGAACATTTTGACAATCACATTCTTCTTGAAGAAATATTTTATGGAAGAACCCTAGTAATATCAAATGTGATAACATGTGATTAAGACAAGCTTTAAAAAATCGGATTGGTGAATTGATTCTGCCTCACCCATACCCATGTCGGATCAAAGAATTGGTTTATTGGATCAGAGAATCAGTGGAATTGATAATTTTTGTTTCAATTTTTTTTAAAAAAATCACTATATAAACATTTAAAAATAGTGTTCTTTTAATTTCTAAACGTAATTAGAAGTGGTGCATTATGTACTTTCATTTCTTTGTAAAAATAGGTGAATATTGAGACGTTGTTGTCCTATATAGATGTCTGTATAATTATTAATTATACTATAACATTATAATATTACAACAAAATAATTTAAAAATCTTAGAAAATATTTCCATATTATAAGATTAAAAATAATATTATCATATATAAAGTGAAATTAGTTTTAGATCAAACACTTATTAAATTTTTTTACTCGTCTAAAATTATCACAAACTAGCAATAATATTATACATTTATTAATTCTTTTTACTCGTCCAAAATTATTACAACTCAATTAGAATGGTGAATTTGGAAACCAATTTCATTTACAAACAAAAATTGGAAGCAAAATAGTGAATTGGGTGGCAATCGCATTATTGTTCTTAGTTATCAGAGATCCTCGTCACAATCACATTCTTCTTGGAAGAATATTTAGTGGAAGAAACCTAGTAATATCACATACAAGATCGTGTGATTAAGAGCAGCTGAAGTTGCTTAAAATCATGGGGGAAAAGTTTTAGTGGTCCTGATGGGGACCGATTTGCACATTGGAACACAGCAAAACCACCATATTAGATGGTCGGTTTCACTTCAAAGGTGATATCATTTTTATTCATCAGACTTTTTTTGTTTTAAAATGATACGGAGTTTAGAAATTGTTTAAACGAGTTCCATATGTGATATTGACTTTGGACCCTCCATCTAATGTATGATCATTTATGGGGGTTTCCTATCTCAAAATTAGTTTTGTTTTTGTTCCTTTTCTCGAAATTGATCACAAGATGAATTAGAGATAATTAAAAAATTCTATTTAAATAAAAATTTTCTTACACCTCAACCCGCAGCGCCCCTCCCCCCTTTTAGTGCATCTTGCAGCACATTATCTAGACCGTCGATTTTCAAGATTTTCATATGTTTATAGGTCTACTTGTTTTTAACCATTTTTGGAGTGTATAATTTTTTAATTAAAAATGAAAATAGATTTTAACATCATCCTAAAAAAATTTTACAACAAAATTACATGTTAGGATAAAATTTAGAGATGCGCCTTAATTGGATTGTTCAAGGTTTACATGTTAGGATAAAATTTAGAGATACGCCTTAATTGGATTGTTTAAGGCGGCAACCTTATAGAAACCACACCTAAAGATATGAGGTTTGCATGGTATACCAAATGTCCATTTTGGTCCTGTGTGGCCTCTGCGTGGAAATATTAAGAATTACTCGTGCATAACCTGTCCATGGCAAAAGCACAACCAATCATATTATATACAATGTTTCAGCTTTTCGCTTTTTAAACTCATACAAATTATTTTTCATATAAGAAAATTTCTATAATTACAAAATTGAAAAGTACATCACATTTATTAAATTTATACAAAAAAAGAAAATTAAGGTAATTAAGAGAAATTTCAGAATTCACTAAAAATAGCACTTTCGTATGAGGATTTAGACTAAAAATATATACTTAGAAAATCTAAAAATTGAGGAAGTATCACATTATCATTTAAAAATATCGATAGCAACAAGAAAATTAGTCTAATAGAAGCCAAACATATTCTACTCGTTTGGGAGTGTGATAAAATTTGGAGGTGCGCCTTAATTGTATTGTTTAAGGTTGTAACCTTACAGAAACCACACCATTTTAAAAAAGAGGATAATGGAACAAAGATAACAAATTAAAACAAAGAAATAATGTAGCAATGAGGACAACTTTTAATTCATTAATATCCCATTTTGACAGGGTTTTCGGTACGTGGGATCCGATGGTGAGGTCCTCTTACAAGGCTGGAGAGCTGTACATCAAAACTACGATCGGAGCCGATAGGGCCAAATGCATAACTGTATCTTCGAAGGACTGAGAACCCAGATCATCTCACTCTGATCAGTGATTTTTAACTATGTATTATTTTGCAGCATGATTTGCTGTTGGTTCATGGAATTATGCATTGGTTGCAGTAAGATTTGCTGTTGGTTCATCAAAGTTCCATGGCACTTGTATTCCTTGAAGTGGATTCCATATAGTCCACCGCTTTTCCATTTCTCTTTTTTACTGTTTCTTATGCATTTGTAGCATGCATGTAATGATACTGCCATTGCTTGTCACCAAAGATTGAGAAAGTCAAATATATAACGCTCAAAGATGCTTCATTTTCTCATCTTTCTGATGTATTTGCAGCATGTAAACTGATGTCACTTTTTCACAATTATCAATGGAAAAAAGTATAGTATACTCATATTTGGTAGGCATGAAGTTTCTTACGAAAGAGCTCCCGAGACTTTTTTCACACCAATTGGTCCGCACCACTCGGCTGCCAACTTTTTGTGAAAAAACTCACATGCCTAATCACATTGATGAGTTCTTTCATGTGAAAATACATGAACGAAAATATTTTCATGCATACCAAACATGCATTGATGACCCATTTGTCAGTTTTTTTTTTTTTGGTGATATTGACTTTTCTTTTTCAGTAAAACATGGTGATTGTATATGGTGATTGAATTTTAGTTTTTCATCTGGCAAGGATTAAAACTAAGCATAAGTTAGTGGTAAAAAACAATGATGCCATTTTTCATTCATTGAAGTAAAGATTACTTCTTTTACTTGTGTTTATTCCATGTGGCTCTATCTTTTCACTTGGGTCTGCCCTTTTGTTGAGCAGTTCACCCTCTCTCTCCTCTCACAGAATTTACAGTATTTCCAGGCCGTGCCCAGATTCTCCAGCTACAAAAGTAACACGAAAAAATCGACTTTGGCTCATGAAACGATAAGAAACAAATATTGCATGAGAATTACAGGAAGATGAAACATTCTAAAGAAACATGAGGGTTCTCCAGTGACTCATTAGCAGTGGGAGAAGAAACCTTATCGAACTCCTGTTCTTTTGTTGCTTCCAAAGCTTCCTTTCTCTCTGTAGCAGGAATCCTAGTAGTGGGGTTTGTGATTTTTGATTTCTCTCTTATTGGAGATGCCCTAGCTACCGGGGATCTTGATTGCCTGCCTGAATTCGCAGCGGAATTTCCATCCCTCCTCATTTCTTGCCTCTGAAAGCGACCCATATCTCTCTCTGAAAATGATTTCCCAAGCCTTCTCACTGGCAATTGCTCTGTTCGATTCAATGGGGAAGGGTTTCCCCTTCCTTTCATTTCCTCATTGTTTGAGAATACCCTATTTCTTTGATCCATGTATCTTGCTCTTCTCTTTGTTGGGGAAACATACTGCATTTTGAATTTTGCTGGAGAAACCACTTCTCTTTCCTCCCCAAATGTAGCTGAAACACTCTCACTCAAGCAGTTCAGGCTCTCTGAGATTTCCAAGCTTTCATTGTCTGCAGAGATAGAAGCTTTCAGGGTTTCGTCTCCATGGGTCAAAGTTTTCAATCTCTCATCTCTGTGAGTTGAGTCTTTGAAGCTTTGGTGGCCATGGATCGAAGGTTTCAAGATTCCGTCTCCATGGGTTGAAACTTTCATGCTTTCGCCTTGATGGGTGGGATCTTTGAAGCTTTGGTCCCTGTGGACTGGAGCTTTTAAGCTCTCATCCCCATGGACCGGAGCTTTCGGGCTTTGCTTTTGAAGATGGGTACCGCCATTGTTTTGCAGTTGGCTAATAAAAGATGGATTTCGGATCTCTAATAATACTTCTTTCACTTTTTCTTCCACAACATATTCTGAATCTGGAATTGGGTTCTTCAAAGTGTTTTTCTTGCTAAAACAACAACCCATAGATGAAAAGATTAGGATCTCCTACTGTAACGTAAGTGATGGGGATGTGGATATATTACATAAAACTTTCTGCTAAATCTGGAGGTTATTCCATACTGTGACGCATGAGTGATACCAGTAAAATTCCGGCTAAATCTCAAGTATTTTCTGCTAAACCAAGTGATGGGGATTTGTAAGAGAAAATAACTTACCCAAAAGAAGATTTGGAGCAGGTATAGTGCAATGTCTCCTAAATCTGGAGGTAAGAATTAGAGATCTCTAGCTCTTCCTCTGTGAAATGATGAAATGGGGGTTTGTAGAGTGCTTTAAGGCAAGACCTCTGCCCAATGTAGAAGTGGCAGGGTTGAAGAAGACCTCTGGCTCTCCTGCTGTAAAATAAATGGATGATTATATTGCTGAAATTTCTGCCAAATGTAGTGGAAGAAGTGAGTTATCTTGGTGAAAACTAGATGAGAAATTGCCCAACTTACCTCCATATTTGGAAGGAGGGTCAAAAGAATGTCTTTCTTCGGTTCGGTGAGAAAGGAGTTCAGATTTTTTTTTAAAATTTAATATAAGTAAAAGAAAAAGGTTATACAAGGATGCTACCTGAGAAAGGAGTTTAGATTTTTTTTTTAAATTTAATATAAGTAAAAGAAAAAGGTTATACAAGGATGCTACCTTATAATGTAGAACTACGGATGCCTCTCAAAAATACATCTGAAAAGGTAGTTTGATTGATCATCTCGACATCGAGATGTCTGACTATGAATTTTACAATATATTATCTACACCATCCATTTTCAAGATTTTCATATGTTCATAGCTCTACTTGATTTTAACCATTTTTTAAATTTAAAATTATATAATTAGATATAAAAATAGATTTGAGATAATCTTAGGAACATTTTACTTCAAAATTATATACCATGATAAAATTTAAAGATGCACCTTACCTCTACACCTACGGATGGGTCTGTATGAAACTGCACTCATAAATAAATGATATAAAAATAAATATACACATTTCAGAAAAATATTTTGATATAAATATTTCTTCGTTTAGGCTGAAGCGACTGAATCTAACCAAAACTACAATACCATACTTCGCTTCCTCCATTTTAGTTCTGAAATCTGGAATACTTCGACCTCTTCGGCTAAAATGAAGAGAATTTGACAACTCTGGTCTATTACCATTGTCTCTGTGTTCTTTTATTTATGACATGGCGAATAGCTAGCCTACTGATTTGCTCCACTTAACTCATATGTGAATTTTTTTTTTGCCACTTTAGAGAAAAGTAATGACTTCAATTTCCTAGTTTTTCTTGAAAATGTCAAGTACACCCATTCCCTTTTACTCATGAATTATCGAATGGGATTGTATACGATGAGACCACCTTGTACAAATTACACATTTGTTTAGATAAGTCCTAGATTAGGGAGCATATATTGTGCACTTACTTCATTTCGCATTGCTTATAAGTATTTATCTTGACATTCACTTTAGAAGCACTAAATGTATGTAATTAGAACTACTAATTCACTTTAGAAGCACTAAATGTATGTAATTAGAACTACTAAACACTAGATGTAACTCTTCACAAAATGGATAGTGTCTACTTTTTTGCAAGTACTCAAATAAAAATTTTATTTCCTGAGGTTGATCACTAAATTGAGGAGACTACAACAAAAAAATTGGGATTCACAATTCAAATTTGCTTCTAGATGTGATTCTAGTGGAGGGAGCAAGAGATTTTGCTTGGACAATGCCCTTCAATATGTAACTGCTTAAGAGATAAATATTCGAACAACACGAGACCCTGATCTCCATTGTCAATAGCATCCAATGACGGTGGAGATGAAATATTATCTCTGAGTACCATTAGATGTGTAATACTCAACCTAGTGACTAACTCGAAAAAAATAAAAAATAATTCGTTGAAATACACACAAGATTGAATAGAGATCCTCTGATTTGTGGATGGTCGAATCTAAGTGGTTAGAAACTCAAAATCCTTTTTTGATTGAAAATACCTATCTCTTGTTTATAAAGTGGATTCTGAAATTTTAGATTGAAAAAATCCCCTTATATATGTTTTTTGCTTGAGGGCGTATGTCTATAGCATATGCTACTGTGGAGTGTACGATATGCACTCATGGTGTTAGTATACTATGTAGGTAATAGAGACTCTATGTGGATGATCTTACATCTTATGTGGTTGATATCATTCTTAGTGATAATCTGTAAGTACTTCTGCTTGTACCAAAATTTATATATTAACTTGGATTATGTATCTAAATATAACACCAAATAAAAATTACTTGCATGGATGAGTAAGTGTATCAAGTGCCAAAAAATGTTGAGGTAAAAGTGTTATGTGTGTCAAGAGATGCAATTTTATATTTGCATCGCTGACTCATCATAAACCATCCTAATAGATGTATATGAAAAAGTGTTAGTCCTACATAACAATAAAATCAATGATCAGAATTTATTCTTCGAAAGCAATCATTTTAAAAAATTTAAATTTATTAACATGGTAATGTTGCCGGTTAAAGATTATATATTCCCAAAAAAATTAAGTTCAAAGTCCAATTCAAAAATGGATTTGGCTTCTTAGTACCATAACATATACTTTCGCTCGTTAATTGGTTGTGAACTTTCCCTTATTACAATTACATTCGAATTAATGACGTGATTCTATGACCTAGAGAAAGAGAGAGAGCACATGATCTTTAAACAAAAGGGAAAGGTTTCTATATTTACTCTACATCATAGAAGATCTATGCTTCCCCTGCCATCCAGCCATCTCATTTTGATCAAGGGAGCCACTCACCATTCGATCTTAGATTCGACGTCTCAAAGTATCTTATTTTTATTTTTTTTATACAAATTTTATGAATATGAAATTTGGTACGTGCCATATTGTCATTGGGACGCACCTATAAAAAATATTAAAAATAAATTTTCGATAAAATATAATAATCAAAATACCCCTTGAAATTTTTAAGGGTATTTTGGTCATTTTATTTTATTGAAAATATTATTTTTGTATTTTTCGTTAGTACGAGTTTAATAGAGGATTGGATGTCAAAATAATTGATATAAAAAAATAAACAATAAAATAATATAGAAATGTAACATTGTGATTGGGATAATCTTAGCCCTCAATTCAAAATGGACGGTTGGATAAGAGGAAGTATATAAGTTTTATGTTGTAGAGGAAGCATAGAAAGCATGCCCTTTAATGAAACCAAGCTTTGTGGTCATTCTTAAAGAGGAGATATCGACGCACATGGGAGCTTATGGAGAACTCTAGGGTGCTTTACTCATGCAGAGCAAGCTAACCTAGTGTGTGCGAATGGAGTTTTCCCTTAGAAAATGTAGGGTTTTATATTTTTGTTGTTGAGCCGGCCCCCATATCTAGGGTTGGCAGTGGTTTGGGTGGCCCGATCTGGTCCGGTCAACCCAACCTTGAAAAATCAGCGCTTTGGCCACATAGTAGCCTCAGGGCTTGGCCAGGCCTGGGCAAGCACAACACATGATAGAGCCGGGCCAAGGTTAGGCCAAGGCCAGCTCGGTTCGGCCCAACTTGGACCTCTTTTTTTTTGTTTTTTTTATTATTATTTATTTAAGTTGGCCTGGTGCCGCCCTGCAGGGTCAAGCGAGGCTTGGGCTAGAGCCTCTTTGGCCTAGTCAGGGCAGGCTTGAGCTGGCCCTATGGCACCTGAGTTGTGCCTAGCCTGTTGCCAATCCTATCCATCTCTAACGGGATTTCACTTGTTTCTTTGTAAAATCTGTTATTTTAAAATCTGCAAATTTTTTATCTGAATTGTCGAATCAGATGGGAATTAATCGAGACCAAACCGGTTCATAGTTGGGTCGTGGCATGGTTCCCCCCAAAACACCCCCTTCTATATATATTTTCCTTTTTTTTTCTCAGCTTGTCTAATTTTTTTTAGGTCCCATTAAATCCCTACCTACCCTATATACCCTACTTTAATCTTTATTTTATTTATTTATAATCTCTTTTGGATCACTCGTCGGAACCAATCCAGACCGAACATAAATTGTTGATCCAACAATCCAATGCAGATATGTGGATGAATGATCTGGCCCCATTCCTGTTTTTAAAAAACCGGTAAAATCAAACACCTATTCCAAAAATTTTCTGAAACCAATTTTGATGTGATTTGTCATTATTTGTTCTAATAAGGAAGCAACAAATTTCTAGAGATCCATGATCTACATTATAACGATCATTAATATAAAATAACATCTAAAATAAAATGTTGAATATTTTTATTAAATTATTTTTCTATCCATTAGCAAAGACGGACGTTTGTAAGTCAGCAGGCTAGTGAGTCGGCGGACACACAAAACACTTTCCAATTCTTTTTTCTTAGTTCTGCAAAACCATAGCTATACAGTGGAAATGCATATAGAATGACATGTATTTTGGATATTCGATCCAACCTAAGATTTTAGAAAGAGCATTACATTTGAAAAAAATGTAACCTAGAACACGCCATGGACTTTTCCTTGATCAAATGCAAAATAATTTGTGAAATTGTAATCTCAAGAAACACACCACTTCCGATAAATCAAGAGAATTTCATACCATGAAGTGGCTTTCATATCTAGGCGGCATGGACAAAATCTCAAAATTCCATTGTTTGTGGGTACAGTGTTTGTGCATCAAGGCCTGTACCTGTTATTGTGCGGATCCTGATATTTACGTTGTTCAATTGTATTGGATGATATGATTCATTCTCTGAGTGCACTTGTCTCAAAGTTTGAGATTACGCACCACCCAAATTAAATAAATAATAATGATCTTATGAGACCCTCCCACATCCATGTGTGTAGGACCTCAAAAGATCATCATTAAATTTGACACAGATATCTAGAAAAGTGTAGATTTCAAAGGGTAGATTTCTCATTCTAGTTCAAATGCACTTGTCCTAATATTGAATAGAGATTACCTAAAATCTTAATATTTAAGAACTCATTTTTTCTTAAAATAGTCATGAGTCTTAGGTGGATCTCAAAATTTAATATAGAAAAATATTTCCAACTAGCTCTTTCGCCTGAGGGATAAGTGTGCATTATGCCTCTGTAGTACTACAGTGTATACACTATTTTTAATAAGCCAAATGGATAATAATCCAAAGTGTTGCCTGATTTTTGTGGTGGTGCGCGTGAAAATATATAAATGACTCGAAAAATAAAGCAAACACACAAAAAATAGATTGAGAAACAAGACTTTTCGATAAAGCAAATAAATACTTGCAAATTGGATCAGAATCTCCCAAATCCAGTTAGGCAAATGCCCTTAAACCATCTAACTTATATTATGCTAAGCGATACCTTAATGGGTCCGACTCTCTCTCTTTGCTACCTTTAGGTCAATTTGAGGTGTGGCTTGCTAGGGATTGGTTGGGATTTGATTTCTCTCTCTAAAATGGGAGCCTTAGAGATAAAGCTAGAGTTTCTCTCTCAAGTTCCCTATCTCCAACCCTTCAAATGAACTAAGGCTTGGTCTTTTATAGATGGAGATTCAAATATGGGAGGAAAAGTAAAAGTTTAAGATGATAAGTGGGTGAAAGATTAACTTTCCATTGTGTCACTTTGCAAAAGGGTAATTTTGTAGGGGTCATATCTACTCATAGCCTTGGAAAGCTTAGGATCCAATATATCTACCACTTTGAGCGTTTTCTCACAGCTAAGTGGCCAATCCAACTGAACAAAATCATAGAGGATTATTTTAGGAATATTTTGTGACAAATTTCATATGCGAACTCGAAGATTTGACAGAATTATGAATGGTTCTATGGTGTGTATCAAATAATCAGTAAAATCATGTTTTCATACACTTTTCTTACTTATTCAGCCACTGTTTTGCCGGTTTTTTCGTATTCCGGCTCCACAGAATTGTGAGGAATACTGTAGGAGTATTTTGCCCAAGTCTTGCCTAAAAACCCCAAGTATTGAATGAGTCTGAGATGTTCTTAACACGTATAAATCATGGTTAGGAGCAATTAAGCCTCAAAATTATCACCTCCCTCCAAGGAGCTTGTTGCCCAATTTATGTGTGTGCATGCCTGACAAGATGTAAATGACTCCAAAAGAAAAAGCAAATGTATAACAAAAATAGTAAATACAACTTCTCAATAGTAAATAAATGCTTTCAAATTAGGTTCTAAATCTTCTCGATTAGGCGAATTCTCTTAGACTATCCAGCTCATACCACAATGGCGGATACCCTGATGGCTTTGGCTCTCTCTTTTTGCTAGCTTCGGGTCAATTTGAGGTATGGCTTGTTATGTTTTTGTTAAAATTAGATTTTCTCTCTCTAGAATAAGAAGCCTCGAGGTAAAGCTTGAGATTCTCCCTGAAGGATTTTTTTCTCTGTAGCTCTCTTTCGGTCTCTCTAAGCTTCTCTATCAAATTTTCAATCTCCAACCCTTCAAATGACCTAGACTTGGGCCTTTTATAGATGAGGATTCAAATATGGGTGGAAAATTAAAATTTAAGCTGATAAATGGCCATAAAATTAACTTTTCATCCCGCCACTTTGCAAACGGGCAGTTTTGTTGGGTCAAATTGAAGACAATATCAATCCAAACCATTAAAAAGCTTGGGGTACCATGGTCTTTGTTTTTTCATTTTTCCTCGTGTAAATGGCCAATCTAGCTCAAAATCAAAGAGAATTGTTCAAGGATCATTTTTCAATAAATTTCAACCAAAACTAATAATATTTGAGAGAATCATGAATGGCTTGTGGATGTGTACCCAAAAATTCAGAGGATTGAATGAGTTATGGGGTTTTTTTATTGTGCATGCAACATCATTTCCATCAATAGTTGCATCATATTATGATATGACCGTTGCATTAAATCACTACCTTTTAAGCTATATAATATCATGTTAGTTCGCATCATTGACTTTTAAAACCAAGCAGTAACTTAACCTTCATACCATCAGGGTAAGCCTCACCTAGTGTTGAGGTTAACCAGATAATCGCAACCAACAAAGGTAGGTCCCAATCCTGACCAGAAGCATCTAGTATGGCATTTGGGCATGGGAAGTGACCGACGAGAATAGGCATCAGATGGAGTCCAACCCAAGCATGAGCTCACCATATGTGCTCTTTTACATGTCTACAGATGTGTACTTTTGTCAAATATGTATGACTCCAAAAAATCCAAAGATAAGTAAAACATTAAAAAAAACAACAAATGTTTAATATATATATAAAAAAACAAGTTTGGTTTCATAAGCTATCCCATATTCAATTAGATGAATCCTCATGGCCTTTGGAATGAGGTTTGCTCCCTCTTTGCAAGGATTTTGTGATAGCCTGAGGTCTTGCATGCAAGATTAGGGTTTGGATGGGTACAGATAAACTTTGTCTCTATAGAATGGGGAGAATTGGAGCTCAAGCTACAGAGAGCAAGTTTATCTCTATTAAAATTTCAAGTTTCCAAACCCTCAAATAATTAAGGTATGGGATTTATATAGAGCTAGAATTGTTAAGGATTGATGTTTTGTATTTTGAAGAAATAGATCTGCCAAGGTGGAGTTAAAAAGATGACTCCGGAGGACTGTAAAAAGCTTGAAGGGGCGAAGGCTCGAAAGAGTCGTCTTGACAAGTTGACTCGACAGACTCGGCCCATGAAGGGGTTCGGGGGCGGTAGCCCCCGAGGAGAAATTCGGATATATTCGTACATGAGATTCGATATATCTGGGACTTAATATATATCCGTACAAGGGTATTTCGATAATTTATACCATCTATCTGAAACTCAATATATATTGTTGCGATTGGGGCTTTATCTAGGGTTAAGGAAAAAACACATATTGCTATGTAATCAGAGAGGCGTGAGGAAGAAAGCTTTTTGTAACCCTATTTTCCATTGCCAGCAAAGAAGTTCTCATCTCCTGTGGACGTAGGCACGTCGCCGAACCACGTATATCATTGCGTTGTGGTTGATTGTCTCTTTCTTTTGCGTATGTTTCTTCTTTCTAGTTCTCGTGGATTGTTTTTCGTTTCTACAATAATGACACTGTAGGAGAAATTGAGAAGAAGAGGCAATAAGAGAAGAAGTAGAAAATACAGTTTTTATGTGGTTTGATCTCTTGGACCTATGTCCACGATTGAAAGGCTATTGAATATATCACTAAGATATTTCTCACATTTAGTTACCTAAAAATATGGCATATGGATAACCATATCATCCGTGTACCATATTGGAATATCATTTCAACATTCTCCCCCAAGTTGGTGTGTAGATATCTATCCAGTCCAATTTGCTTAATGCTTCTTGACATTGTACTTTGCTTGTGGCCTTTGTAAGGATATCAACAAGTTGATTTTTGCTTTTGACAAATGGAGTAGTAATTTCTTTCGCTTGAATTTCCTCTCTCACAAAATGATAATATGTTTTTATGTGCTTAGTTCGTTCATGAAATACCAGATTTAATGCAATATGTATAACATCTTGGTTGTTGCAGTTCATAACCATTAGACACAAAATATTGAAACCCATATATTTGAGAAAATTTTTTAGCTAAATTAATTTGCAAGTTGTAGTTGTCATAACATTGTATTCGGCCTCTGTACTAGATCGAGCAACCACTGACTGTTCCCTACAAATGTACAATACCATGTGGTGGATCTTCTATCTGTAGGACTACTTGCCCAATTAGCATTAAAAAATGCAATAATATCAGTATGACCATTCTTTTTCATTAAAATTCCTTTTCCAAGAGATGACTTAAGGTGCCTTAAACTTTGATTGATAGCTTCAAGATGAGCAGTTTTATTCCTTTTCCAAGAGATGACTTAAGGTGCCTTAAACTTTGATTGATAGCTTCAAGATGAGCAGTTTTTGGAGAATGCATGAATTGACTTACCATACTGACCGCATAAGCAATATTAGGTCGAGTGACAGTGAGATGTATAAGTCGACCAACCAAATGTTGAAAAATCCCAATATCTTCCAAAGCTTTGTTTGAGTCTATGTTGGCTTTATAATTTATCTCGATAAGGACAATAACATTTTCAGATTGCCTTCTTTTTACAAACATAAATGAATTAACATTACTCTGAGAAAACCTTATATCAATGAGAGCTTGACTTAACTTTGCAAACTATGCCCCGAGAGACTCTTTAAGCCCATAGAGCCAAAGTTTTGTTACCTTCTTGAGGATGACCAGAATAAAGTTTCATGTAAGCTTTTTTCCAAATCTTTGTGCAAGAAGACATTTTTAACATCTAGTTGATATAAAAGTCATTCATTGTTGGTAGTAATAGAAAGTAAAACTGACATAATATAAAATTTATCGGTAAATACCACTCGACAAATTTAACAGTGATTAAGAGAGAGAAATAAAAATCGTGAAGGAAATCACAAGAAGAAAGAACAAAATGCGTGGATACCAGTATTCTGGTACGGGCCCATAATAACAAGAAAAGAAAATACACCCACAAAAGGCCTCTCTCTCTCTCTCTCTCCAAGAAACACTATCTTAATTAATTAAAATTCAAATCCCATTATATGGTGCGTGCCTCCTTCTTTAGACATGTAAAACATCATCTCACGTACTCTCAAGAGATAACCTCCTAATTTATCTCCCAACTAGAAACCAAAAAGCATAACTAATTAAAATAAATATATCTCTATATTCTTTCCATATTCTTTAAACCAACTTTCCTAAAAGACAACTACAATCCCTACTTCATCTTTTCCCTCTACATGACCTATTAGTTACCCAAGTTTTAACCTAATCCAAATTAATCCCTATTTATCCTTTTTCTTTCTAAAAAGATAACTACCATAACATCCAAGACATACATTAATAAAATGATCAACATATTCCAGAGTACCCATGATTTTACCATAACTCCTAAAAGATATATGTAAATGACTCTACTTCCAAAAAAATAAAGTCTATTTTATAAGATTAATAAAAATAACTATTTCCTATAATAGAAACGATGACCAACTCTTTCAAAAGAAGAGGTTTTGGCCCTAAAAAAATGTACGGACTTAATTTTCCTAAGTAAAACATACTTCTTAAAATTAGACTTTATCAAACTAAACCAAAAATCCAATTTAAATAATTAACTCTAATAAATAAAAATAAAAAATCTACCCAAAAATAAAATTAATAAAATTAAAATTAAAATTTATAGCTACCAAATTTTGATATGCATAAAAAACCCTCACAATATTCATTTTGACCACAAGAGTAAATGTTTTATTGTAGTCAATACCATAGGTTTGGGTGAATTCCTTTACAACAAGTCTCGTCTTGTATCTCTCAATAGTTTCGTCACTTTTGTATTTCGTTTTATAAACCCACTTGCAACCAACATAGTTTTTTTCTTTAGTAAGAGTAACAACATCCCAAGTATGATTTCTCTTTAAAGCAACAAGGTCCTCTTTCGTATCAGTTCTCCATATTGCATGAGAATTAGCTTCCTTGAAACTAGTAGGTTCTTTAGTTGAGGAAATTTTGGTAAAAAAAAGCACTATACTTAGGAGATAAGTTCTTTAAATCCATCTGTCTTTGAATGTGATAATGTATTTTGTAATTGTTTTCATTAACATGATAAGTATAGTAATCCTTTCAACCAGAGAGAGGTCGAGTAATACGACCAGATCATCTTGGCTGGAAATCTTGAGGAAGAATTTACTCTTGATGTTCATTTGATTGTTCCTCCTCATTGGAGTGTTCTAGGTTTCAAGAATGGATTCTTCAAATATAGGTTGAGGTACTTCCTGATTAGGTATGGAATTCTTAATGATTTCGACTCCGAAATTGAGATCACTCATTTTTTAGAGATATTGGGTAGAGGTTGTTTAGCTAATTGATGCAGAGAAAAAAATAATAATTTTTATTATTATTAGTTTTTGAGTTTATCTTTCAACTTAGGAGGTATGCAAGGATAGGTGGGCATTGAGTTTGTGTGTGAGTTGATATTTATGGATTGGGTTAGTTAGTTTAGGAATGTAAATAGGATAACGCTAATTATAAATGGAGTTTAGGATAAGGTTAAATCTAAATGAAGTTTATCTTTTCAACAATAGCTTTGGGTAAAACATGGGTGGCGCGTAAATTGTAAAATGTGGGTAGCACGTGAATTTAAGAGAGAGAAGATAGGGATGAGAGAAAGTAGGTTAAGAGAGAGAAAATAAGGGGAGAGATAAAATAAGAAAGTCTTTCTTAATTTTTTTAGTCTATTTAAAGGGATATCTCCCTTCATTGTAAATAGGTGAATGGGTTAATAAAATTTGGTGGATTCCCTTGCAGACCTTGAGTGAGGGTATATTCTCTCAACTTCTTTTTTTTATTGTTATTTTTTTGGGTTTATTTTCTCCATGCATCAATTAGTATCAGAGCAAGTTAGATCCAATAGAAATCCAATTTGTTTTACAATATCACCAAAAGCTAATCAAGCTAATTCTGCTATGGATGATCATTGGATACAAGCTATAGATAAGTTAACCAAAGCTGTAGAGGATTTTCGAACTGACTTACGTAAGACGAGGATGCAAAGATGGAACAGAGGTTGCAGCGGTTGGTAAACAATCTTCATCATGAAGAAGGTGCTCACAGCCATATTCATCTTGCACCAGTAATTCCACAATAATCCCAGAATGTTGATTTCAAGGGTAACAAAAATTATAACCCAGATCCGCGTCCTATAGAACGACCACGAGATTTTGATATTAAAATCGATCTTCCAAATTTTCTTGGTTAAAAGTGTTCATCGATTTCATATGGTGCGTCTTGGTTCAAACTAAGGCATTAGTTAGAAATAGTCAGCCCAAGCTCGTATTCAACAATTACTCTTTGAACACAGTCACAGGCAAAGAGTCTTACATTAGTCTTAAAGAAATTAAAAAAAATGTGTTGAGGCACATGGTGGGATTACATCACCAATTAGCAGATGGTAATTGGCTTCATGCTCGAGGTCGAGCTGCTCCCAACCACGAGAGAATGATACAGAGAAAAAATAATAATTTTTATTATTATTAGTTTTTGAGTTTATCTTTCAACTTAAAAGGTGCGCAGGGAAAAGTGGACACTGAGTTTGTGCGTGAGTTGATATTTATGGATTGGGTTAGTTAATTTAGGAATGTAAATAAGATAAGGTTATATATAAATGGGGTGTATGATAAAGTTAAATCTAAAGGGAGTTTTCAACAATAGCTTTGGGTAAAACATGGGTGGCACGTGAATTGTAAAATATAGGTAGCACATGAATTTAAGAGAGAAGATAGGGATAAGAGAAAGTAACTTAAGAGAGAGAGAGAGACAAATTAGAAAAGTCTATTGTTTATCTTCTTTCTTAATTTTTTTAGTCTATTTAAAGGGATATCGCCCTTCATTGTAAAGAGGTAAATGAATTAATAAAATTTAGTCTTGTGAAGAGATTATTTTGGGGTAGATTCATTTGCAAACCATGAGAAATAGTACATTCTCTCAACCTTTTTTTTTTATTGTTATTTTTTTTGGTTTATTTTCTCCCTGCATCACTAATCTCCCCCTGGGGCCAGTTTGAAAATAAGGAGTATATTCATTAAATTCAACATTGTGTGAAACATACATCGCCTAGTTTTTCGGTTATAGCATTTGTAACTCTTTTTAGTAGGTGAATATCTCATGAATATACATTTAGTGGATTGTTTAACAAGTTTGTCTCTATGATTTTCTAATAAATGCACAAAGTATTCACAACCAAATAACTTTAAATGATGAACAGTAGGAAGACAATCATGCAACACTTCATAGGGGCTTTTGTTATCCAAGATTTTAATCGGCAATCAATTTATCATATGACAAGCAGTAAGTATACCCTTACACCAGTATGATATTAGAACATTCATTTGGAAAAGTAAGGTACGTGTTACTTCAAGAAAGTGCTTGTTTTTTCTCTCAACAATTCCATTTTGCTGAGGAATCTCTACACATGTCATCTGGTGAATGATCCCATGATCAATCAAATATGACGAAAAAAAATCTTGTTGTATATTCAGTACTATTATCAGTTCTAAAAATTTTCACCTTAACATCAAATTAATTTTTAATCATGGCATGAAATTCTTTAAAGGCACTAAATACATCACTCTTGAACTTCAATAAATAAATCCAAACATAACAAGTTCTATCATTGATAAAGAAATCACATATCTAAAATCAGAACTGGAATCAACTGGAGCAAGTCCCCATAAGTCTAGATGAATAATATCAATGTTATTTTTGTTGATTCTATCATAATTTGAAAATGGAGACCTGGTTTGTTTTGCATACTAACAAACCTCACAAGATGCAAATGATGTATCAATACTAGAGACCACTTGTTTCATAATTCTATCAGAGGAGTGTCCCAATCTGCAATGCCTTGTACTGTCCTCGGAATACATTTTTCTTGCAAAATGTTTTTTTGAGGTTTGATCCAATAGGTACAACCCATGTGATTGATCACCCTTACCAATCTTTTTCCCAAATACCCAATCTTGAAAAACAATTTTGTCAACAGAAAAAATAGCCAAGGAATTATAGGCTTTTGTGATTTGACTAACTTACAAAAGATTCGAATGGGAAAGAAGGAATATGTAAAACTTCATACGGCGTAGCATTAGAAAAAATGATAATATTTTCTACTCCATAAACTGGTACCATAGTCTCACTGGCCAATGACATAGGATTCCTTGAAGACGTGTGTTCAAGTCCTTTGAGTCATTCACAATGGCCAGTCATGTGATCTTTTGCTCCAATATCAACAATCTTTGAGATCAGCGCAAATCCGAGTGTAAATAAATTCATAGCCATTTTAGCTCTATAAACTCATAGAGAATCTAACCAAAATTATTTTATCTCAAGTTTCACTAAAAAAACTCTATGTATTTAGGGAGTTCTAAAGTGGTTTTGTGGGTTTAGGTGATATTTCCTGCAACATCAAAACTTTAGCAGTTTTTTGGCTTTAAATGGACATCAATCCTCAAAAGAACCATGCAATAGATTATCTGGATTGTTAGGGAATTCAGTGAAGAATTTGCCAATTTCAGCTTGAAATACCTCTTGAATTGAGAGAAACGGACCATAAAGTGAGCTGAGATCATTGACACACTGCAACACATCAAACTTTCTTTAACCCTCCCCTTTGGCTCAAATATAGCATGGATTCAAGCAAGGAACCCTCATGATATATACATGTAAACAACATGAGCATCACATAAAGAAAAAGACTCTCCAAATTTCATCCCATTTCACCTAGGAATTTTGGATAAATGGCCAAACGAATGAGGGGTATCAACCTGTATTTTGCCGTCTTCTAGCCGCAGTGAATACTACCCACAGTAGCACGTGACTATTATGCGACCACAAATATCTGTTTAGAAAAGATAACAAACTGTATGGGAATGATTTTGGGGGTTTTATATCATCACACCAAGTTTTGGCTCCATCGTTACCATTTTTCGAGGCTCCCTTTGTAATAACCCACTGTTTTGGTACTTCCAGGACATTGTCTGTGCTACTGAAAATGCAACTTGCATATATTGGGCTCCCAATATCAGAATATTTTGATTTTTGGAGGGTCTCCTAGATTTCAGAGTCCATCTTACTGAGGTTTGACATACCACCCTTATTAACTATCCATGTGATTGCTTCGTGTCACAATGGAGCCCGAGGCCCATGATCTTTACGTGTGAGCTCCTCCAACACCAACTGCAAGGTTATTCAAAATTAGCTTCTATGTGTGATTGTTTCAAGGGACCATCTGAGACTTTTTTATATTTTCAGCAATTCTAGTTTATATACTGATTTCATATCACAGACAACCTTGCACTTTTGCAATTGGTGGCTAACATTGTTTGGAAACCATCATCCGTCCTAGTTTTTAAGGGTTTGTAGGTAAATTGTGGCTCTGATGCCCGTTCCTAGGTTCTAAGCTGTGACTGAATTGCTAAGATATGATTCAATCATGTACTCCATATATGACGAAACTGATGTTGGATGCTCTGATACAAAAATACGCCTGAACAAATTGCCCCCTAATGTCGAGCACTTTGGTTGAAGTGAAAAGCAAGACTTTTCAATAATTTGGAGATCTTTTGATAATTTGCTCGCAAATCAATCATCTTTATTGTGTCATCCAGGAACCTTTGTGGCTTGAATCCTGGAGCATTTTGACCAAACAAGGGGTTCTACCGATGAATGTATGCTCTCCATCTATTATCTCTTTGCCTCAAGCACTTACTTTTGCAGTTTAGGGGGCCATCACATGCAATTGGCCATAGTCTAAGATATATGCAATTATTTGGTCATATATCTTAGACTGTGGCTAATTCCTACAAACATACATTGTAGTCACTTTGACTAGCACTCATGGAGGATATAGGGTAAGGAAAACCCTTGAGAATTTTGTTTGCAACCTTCCGATTGCCTTCAATTTTCATATGAATTGGACAATGTAGGTGCCCCTAGAGGGTTTTCACCATACGTTGCATTTTATTTTTTTTTAATTGTATCCATGGGTTCTTTGCATTCCACTATTTTTTATTTTTACTCAAAGTGCCCTTTCCGAGTTTTTGCTGCAATTAATTTATAGACATTTTTACCTATGGTGGTCCTTTGGTTTTTTACTATATCTGGTCTATCTTTATTTTATTTCTTTTTTCTTTTTCCTTTTTTACCTTTATTTGGGGGTATTTTTTAAGTAAAGAACCCAACACTAGTTTCGATAGACATAGACAATGGAACTGGATCACATATGGCAGTCCACACCCGATAACATTCTTAGAACCCAGGGGCAGGCATCCAGGATGCATCCTACCCAACAAACCCTTAAAAGATAGGGTAGATGATGTCTCCTTACTCAGGATGGGCCGATGATTGTAAATATCCATGGTCTTCCTCTCTAATCGGAATCCAATAACATATACACCGGAAAACTATTGAAAATCGAGAAAGTGGTGGAAGGCCCCCAAATAGACATATATTGGATCAAAACTTTGAGGATTCTCATTTTTGGGTGATAGAGGACCTCTTGAATAAAAGCTTTAGGCTCTGGGGTCAGTTACGACCCATATCCATCATCATGCGGTTATCAAAAGAGTATGTATGATTAAAGTAAGCAAGAAAGGGCCCCAAACTTAGCTCAAATCTAATCCAATATACTCCAATATGGAGTGCATAATAAACGCCGAGATTATAAAAGAACACCAAACCATCAATACTCAATGGGCTCAAAACTCCCAAGAATAGTAGAAAATGGCTAGAAACCTTTTAACTTTAAAATTTGGTGTCAATATGGCATTGATTGATACTTTGTATTAAAGATTTGAGGGTGGAGCATACTATTGGAAATTGAAATTTGGGTACGATTCATTTTTGGCCCGAAAATACTGCAAAATAGACCATTGCGGTACTCTTTGGAGCTGATTACCACACCCCCATGGGGTTTTGATCCCAGCTTTGGATATGTTGTTCCTTACTACAAGGGCTCTCCGATGATGTATGTATAGGGGGGTTTCGACAACGGATGATGGTTAGAACTTAGACAAAAGTTGAGCTGTTTTTGGGTTTATTGAGTTTGCAGCTTTCATAACCTCGGCCCGGTTTTCCAACGATTTCTCCCTATGAGAGAGGAATTTTCTGATGGTTTTGACCTTGTGAATTTCCGAACCAATTCTCTTCCCGCTCATATATGATACTCCATGATCAAGTCGAAGATGGGGGATGATCTTGAAGTCTACTTTTGATCAATACTTATAATATTGCTGAAAATCATGTTTTAGACAAAATAAAAGACCCATAACTTGTCCAATATGTGGTTTTCTGGTGATTCTTGTGGCAAAACATCCATGGCATCGTTAAAGAAAATTAATCGAAAATCAGGTGACACGAGCAAAGATTGTGTTTGGAAAGAGACTTTTTGCTGATTTTTTTTATCTAAACCACAAAAAGATCCATAATTCCCTCAAATCTTGGAGTGGTTTGGCTGAAATTTACTTCAAAACGATTGTGGTACAATTTTTTATGATTTTATGGTGTTGGATCGTTCCTCCGCCTATCAAAACGACGAAATAAAGGTATGAGGTGATGGGTGCAAATGAAACCAAGCTTTTCAATTTCATATATCTTGATATTTTCATCATTTTGACTCTAATAAAAATACCATTTCTTAAAGTGACAAGAAGATAATTTGATTTTTCTACCCATATATTCACTTAAAAGTTAATTTTCCACCCATATTTGAAACCCCATACACAAGAGGCCCACCCTCATGCATTTTTGAGGTAGTAGACCATTTGTTAAGTTCAGAGTGTAAAGAATTCTAGTGAAAGATAGAGAAATCCTAACCTAGAAGTTAGTAAGATGAACTTGAGAGACAAAGAAAAGGCAGAGAGATGCTCACTTAGAGAAGAAATCCTAGCTTTAACTCTAGGCTTCCTTATGTTAGAGAGAGAAACTCCAACCCCATCCAAACCTTAGTAAGTCATACTTCATATTGAACCCCAAAGGTCGAGAGAGAGAAGAACCATCGTGGATCTGCCTACATGATATGAGCCAGATGGTCTAAGAGAGTTTTCCTAACCGAGCCTAAGAGATTCCCAAACCCAATTTGCAAGTATTTATTTGCTTTATTGAAAATTTTGTGTTTTTTATTTTCTTGTCAGTATTTATTTTAACTTTTTAGGGTTATTCATCTATTGTCATATACACAAGCACACACATGAAAATCAACGCTCTTACTTTTCTTTTTCCTTTTTTTTTTTCTTTTTGTATTAAGCCTTTTAACTTCATGTAACTAAAACCAATATGTGTGACGGCCTTTTAAAATCACGTAACCAGCTAGAATCGGAGCCGGACCCGAATAGTATTTGGGTCCAAGTATTGGACCAGGAACCCGTCGGGTCCAAATATTAGACCAATATTGTACCCATCGGATCCCGGATCTACACGCCGGGTCCTGGGTCTGGTCAGGTAGATTGCCATCCTATGACTATGAGCTTCTTCTTTTTTTTTCCCTTTGTTTTTTACCATCATATGTTTATTTTATTGGCAACAAGGTCACAATCACCCGCCATTAGATTTCAAGCTAAAGATAACTATGAATTCCTATTTTATAAATCCTTAATATACCCAAACGAATAGGGCTGATAAGTTCGAGGTTGAGTCCAGCTGGACCCAGACCTGGACCTGACCGTCAGATCCAAAAATTGGACCCATACCCAGACCTGAGATCGGGTCTACCCGTCAAGTCCTTGTGCCTTGTCTTTTCCAATGCCATCCCTAATGCTTCCTCTATTTCTCCCTTTTTCGTAGAATACTTTTTATTTTTTTAGAATACTTTTGGAACATGTTGATGACTATTTAGTTGGAGGAGTACAACTTTTCAAGGGAATATCTTTTTTGGGGAATAAGTTGGTAGAATTTTTGGTTAATGAGATTCTTGATTTAATCAAAATTTTGGTAAGCTTATCTCATAGCCAAAATTCAATGGTTTCAAGTCAATGACACTAATGATACTTTCAAAAAAGTTTGAAGGATAAAAATAGAAAATAATTTTTTGGTAAACTTTTTTATAAAAAATAAAATAGGTATTTAAATTGGCGAAGGTCGGCAATGGACCGAGCTGCACAGCCTGACCCTAAAAAACAATGAAGGTCGGCAATGGACCGAGCTGCACAGCCTGACCCTAAAAAACAATGCCTACGATATAACATATCGCCCTAGTGTCATGTCCGTATTTTCACTTATTTTTCTTTTTTTTTGCTTGGCCTTGCCCAACCCATCATATAAGAGTGTTGGACTAGGCTAGGGCCCAAGTCCAAGATGGGCTGGATCTTGACCCATCACCAACCCTGATAACAGCTCCATAAGAACATGGGATTTTTAATATGGAAAAAGATGTACACCTACTCTTTAAAATTGTAATCCTAAATAATTTCCCCGGCCCATAAAAAGCCCACGAATCTTCTTCAAGTTAAAAAATAATAACCTATAACACTTTTATGCATCTTTTTCATTGTACACATTACAATATTTGTCTTCTTTTTTTTTTTTTCTAATACCTCTACATCAAACCTAGAAAAGTTCCCCATTTCTTTCTCTTTTCCTCACCTGTGAAACTCTTTCCCCTGTCTCTCTCAAGCTCCTTTGAATCCTCTTGTCTCTCTATTAGAAAAAAGGAAAAAGAGGTCAATATGTAATTTAGACAATGAAAAGAAATATTATTTCCTATGATCTTTCCATTGATACGGAGGATTATTTAAGATTATAATTTTAAAGAGGGGTACACAAATATAAGCTCATAAGAAAATAAGAGTTTTTTTTTGGATATTAAAAAACTTATGAAACTTCTTTATTTACTTATCAAAAGTAAGGCGCGGAGGCAAAGCGATAAGAGTGATGCCGACTTGGGCAAA
The DNA here is from genome assembly GCF_054954075.1 of Amborella trichopoda. Classification (NCBI taxonomy): domain Eukaryota; kingdom Viridiplantae; phylum Streptophyta; class Magnoliopsida; order Amborellales; family Amborellaceae; genus Amborella; species Amborella trichopoda. The sequence goes on from NC_142336.1 coordinate 44,162,402, forward strand.
TTGTGGTCCGAATAGGAAACTTCTTTGTTAACTTATCAAAAGTAAGGCGCGGAGGCAAAGCGATAAGAGTGATGCCGACTTGGGCAAATTGTGGTCCGAATAGGAGAACCACTTTCCCTATCGACACGTGCGCCCGCACCAAACGAGATTAGGTTTTGGTTTTGGTTTTGGTTTGTGCCCAACGTTGTGAAGGTGGATATCCACGTAATTGTCAACTACCGCTCTTGTTGGCCCGGGAAAAATTGGGGCCACTTTTGTAATCTACTTGACTAAGTCTCTCCTGCGAATTGATTGGAAAAGTAAAAAGTTTTTTGTGTCATGCTGCTATATTATTATTTTTTTTAGTTTTTTTATAAAATATTTTGACATCAAATTTGGTCATTCACTCCTCTCCTAAACTTGCATTTGTAAACAAATATAAAAGAATATTTCAGATAAAATAAAATGACCAAATTCCCCTAAAAACTTTAAGGGTATTTTGGTCAATTTATTTTATCATAAATATTTTTCGAATTTTTTTAAGTGCACCCTATCGAGATGATGGCACGTACCAAATTTTATATTTATATGATTTGTAGAAATAAAAATAAAAATAAAATATTGTGACGTATCAGATTTAGATGAAACAGTTAATGACTCACTCGATCTAAATTGCACATCTGGATGGGAAAAGAGGATGTAACTTATGTTTCACATAGAGAAATTATTGTTTATCAAATGTTTTTAAGGAGTAACAAAGTAGAACAATAATGTCTAATGTGGGCATGTGAGTTGGTCATTAGGGTGGAAGGAAATTGAAGAATGAGCTCCATCTTGCATGGAAAAGTACATGAACAAAGTAACATCAAGAGCACCAGAGTTGTTCTTGTTCTAGAGAGACGAAATTCGCAAGAAAGAAGAGTTCTAAAAATAATGTGTACAACCATGATACAGTAGGAGAAGTTTGACTCCTATATACATGGGAGAAATGTCATTTAAATTTCAGTCAACATGGTTGTTCATTGCAATTGAAAGATGAAGAGTTTGACTCTTTACATCTCAACTTTAAAGTCACAAATGGTTAATGCCTTGCAACTTATATTCAACTAGGGAATGGGGTTGAGGTCGTAGTGGTAGCACCACTTGAGCTTCAGCTACAAGTTTAGGTTTCCATTCCTACTTACGCATTCAAAAACTCTTAATTATTTTTAAGAATAGGTAGGGACTTGTTATTTCCCTTATCTACCCAAACCTTAGATACATTCCATGGCTTTTGGGGTTTCAAAAAGTGAACTATAGCACCTAAAATGATAGCCTAAATTTTCATCTCGAGCAATTTTATGTGGGGTTTAGCACTTATCGACACAATCTGACTAGCATAGCAGTCCACTAAGAATACTTATATGTGCATCCAAATGAGCATAACACTTTGTTGCGAATTCCCACAATGAATTCCCAAATGTGGCCCTCATCCTGGCTTGGTAGGTATAAAGCAGTGCAAAGCTATAACGAGCCGCAAATCCAAGGTGAGTGTGGCCATTAAAAGCCTTATGAGTGCTTGTAAAATGAAATGATATATCGGAACATGAACTCAGTGGGAGTGTAGTCCCTCATGGACTATACTAAGCAAACGATGTGTGCTGATACCGAACTGTGCTTGCCGGTCTAGGCCAATCGGTTGGAAAAAACCTATATTACTTGGGCATAGAAAATTAACCGATAAGGGTTTTAATGCGTCATCCCTTGATGAGGTCGGAATATGCCCGGATGAGTGAGTCGATGGACTGTGTAACCCTTGTGCGTGGTGGTGGCCTTCAGAGACAGGGGCTAAAGAATCATTCATGTACTATCACACGACATGCATATTGATAGACTGTTGTAGGAAAGCAAGTCACCTTTTGTATGAAAGATACCCCTATGTGCCATAGGAGCTGTGGTCGCATCAGGTCTAGGCGACATTGGCATGTCTCTAGGGGAGAACCTGAAATCCACAGACTGAGATTGTGACCCATTTGCTCATCGGCCAGACTTTGGCGACCTACTAATAAGCCCCTGCATGGACTGTAGATCATGGGAAACATTGAGTCGATTGATAAAACAAGTATGAACTGTAAACCACAGCTGAAGGTGGAGTGCCTCAGATTATTTATTCTTAGACTATATAGATCTTTATCTCATCTAATGAATTTAATTGTGTTTATTTTATGATGATATGCTTTTAGAATTATTATTTGAATTTTTCTAGATCTCTGGATATTTTATTTACAAAATTTTAAGTAATAAAAATAGAGATATTGATTTTTAATGTTTTAAATATTCAAGTTAATTCTAGAATCATTTATTGATTTTTAAATATTTAAAAATAACATTGCACATGAGCCCACCATGCCCTAAATTGGTAAGGGCAACAAAAGCCACACACCCCCATTTTGGGGCTTCCTATTCCCATGTGGTGGCACGCCTTAAGGGTTTCCTATCTTTTATGAGATAAGTAGTTAAAGAAGATTTGAGTAAATCTTTTAAAAGTCTTGATAAGGCTTGTGCATATTTTTGGATAAAACACAATATTATGATTTGTATTATTTTATTTGATTTATATTGATGGGATAATGTTCAAAGGAAAGATAGGGATAAATGTTCTAGTACCTATGTTGATGGGCCATCTATGGAATGGATAGCTCAAATCTTTCATCCCACAAATCACGTTCATGTTCAATCTCACGAAAAGTAACAAACTTTAATATTGTTTAAAACCTATAAAACGTGATTGCTATTTCCAAAATCTCTACACCTTATCTTTTTATTTCTCTCTTAATAAAGTCTCTCTCTCATGAAAGCCCAAAGGGGGCACGCCCCACTCTCTCAACTTTGATCTCTATCTCTCACATTGTAAAAATGGGCTAAAAGTTTATGTTATGGGGTTCTTCTTTCACCCATCTCTCAATTATGGATTTATGGCTAAGGGTTTTAAAGTATAGCAAAAAGAGAATCTATCTCTCTCAAACTAGGTTGCTAAGGGAATTCACCTAAAATTTGAGTTTGTGATTAAAGAGATTCATGTTTTATTGGTGTGACTTGGCCTAAACTTGCTTTTCTGGTTGAAATTGGAGGTTGATCATTGATCTCGTGCCATCAGATGATGATGACTAGGTGTGGGTGTAATAAGGTCAGTTGAGGTAATCTTTGACACTCTTCTTGTCATATTTAATTATATTATCTTTATATTCCCAAGCATAAGAATTGTTGATATTTTCTTTGTTTATTTTTTTTTATTAGAAAAAATTGAATTGTTGATATTTTTTTTGTTTATTTTCTTTGATTACAAAAAATTGGTTTAATGGTATCAAGGTTTTTAAGATCATGGATTTGTTAGTTTTCTTTTCATTGAAGCAAGAGTTATTGTAATAAGACTACTTATAAGTGATCTTTGCCAAAAAAAACAAGAGTTATTGTAATAAGATTATTTGTAAGTGATCTTTTTCAAATGAAAAGAAAAAAAAATAGGTGAAAAAAAAATAAAATAAAAAAATATATTTTCCAGCAAGATGGTATTAGTCTTTCTTTCACTTTTTGTGAGTGTCCAAATTGGCACTTATTTGCCCAACCAAATGGAAATAATGCTCCATTAGGAATACTTATTTGTGCATCGCCCTCCACTGGGAGTTCCACAACTAATTACCAAATATGACTCTTATCGGGTTGGGCAGGTGTTCAGCGGTGCAAAGCTATAATGAGCCGTGAGCCGATGCGACTGTGTGAAGGTGCACCTTAAAAACCATTCCACCCACACGAGTGTTGCACATTTGTGTATTGTGCCAGATACCTTCCCTTCCTAAAACATTCAAGAAGAGGCTATATATTACATTATTAAGGGTGGATATGTGTCGTAATAATATAAAAATGATTTTATGCATAAAGAGAATTTGCGGTACAAGACCTTCAAAGAGAAGAGTTTATGTACGGTAAAATCAAGGAGAGAAATGAAGATTTATTTTGGAAGAGAGATATCATTTAAAATCTTAAATTTTACGATCACATATTATTATCGCTTCTAAATATATAAAATCATGTGAGACTCTCAACAATTATTTAATTAAAAATCATGAGTATTACAACTAATATTAATTCAAATATAAGATAATAACTTAAACTGCAATTAAATATTTTGGGTATATAACCTATACCCATAATAACAAAAATAATATCTATTATATTTGAATGTAATAATAAATAATAATAATAATTTTATTTCATAATATTAATGTAATTCTTCTTATAGTTAGCATTATAATTAAATTTTATTAATAAAGAATTATTATTATTATAATAACTATTGTAGTTACATTTCTAAAAATACTTATATTTCAATGTTGATTATATATTAGTATTGAATATTCAATATCACACATGTGCATGTTATTAGCTATAGTTAAGAAGGATTCACTATTATTCAATGTGATGCAAGCTCGGGAGTATATATATATATATATATATATATATATATATATATATTTCATTATTTTTCTTTCATCTCTTAATGCAGACATCCATAACCACGAGCCTATGCTGCATAGTCAAACTCTCTCCTAGATTAACTTTACAATCTTTACATGATGGTTGATCTACCTTCTTAACTAGGAAAAAATCTAATTGGCTTTTATATGATCCATTTTTATAGGTTATCAAATGTTCATCTCACTTTTTAAAGTAAGTATTTTCTATTGCTAGGTCGTTAGCCATATCAAAATCTAAAATAACCTCAACCATGTATCCCGTCATATCATTTAATATCCTTCTCCACATGGCCATTTAAGTCCCCTCCTAAAAACCTTAGCTCTCCATTTGATATGTCTTGAACTAGTCCATCCATGTCCTCCTAGAATTGCCTCTAAATTCTATCCTCTAGTCCTACTTGTGGTACATAACCTTAATTATGTTAATTATACATTTCTTTAATACAATTAATAGGAGCCTATCACCTATACTTTTGACATTAAATACTTTATCATTAAATCGTCGTCTACTATTATGCCAATGTCATTTTTATTATTATTCTTTCATATATACCAAAGTTTATACCCATCCATTTTCTTAGCTTTTCTCTCATTCCACTTAGTTTCCTGTAAACAAGCTATATTTAGTCCCATTCATCTCATTTTATCTATTAACTCCATACTTTTACCTTTTAGTATTCCTACATTCTATGTGGCTAGAGGAATCATATTCTCTTGAAGTAACTTCTTTACCCGTGCTGTCCAGAATGTCTTGGGAACCTTTGGCTATTTTTCACCATAACTGGGCTGCATTGTGGCGTTTCTCTTTTGAGGAATGCCTTAGCTAACCTTTTGCACATTTTTTCACTATATCAGTTTGCGGTACAGTGTGTCACTTATGGGGAGCGCCTTAGCATAAGTATGTATATTCAGAACTCTTGAAAAGTTTTGGCAAAATTTTACGTTGGTTGTCTGCCTAACATAATCCACTTCCTTTACCATAGCTTGGGACGGGTTAAGGAAAAGTTTACGGTCCTCAAGCTTCTTAGACCATAATCATTACAAGTCTCTAAAAGCCCAAAAAAGTTTATAAAAGATGGATTATTGAAAATTTAATTTACACCTCGACTATTCAAAAATAGAAAATTAAAAAAATTAGAGGATGCAATAAAAAAAGGTCTCAAGCATAAAAATCAGATAAATCATTCAATAAGGCATTTTTAAATCAGTAATTATAGTTTTTCAATAAAATAGGACTTTTATTTAATTTTAAACATGACGAGTGGCTCCTATAAGTCAGCCTCGATAGGCTGAGGGCGAGTTACTCGGCTGATCCGAGTGGACTCCACAGAGTCCTTAAAACACTTTACTAGACTAAAATTTCAATGATGATCCTTTCAATCATTGAAAATTAGTAGAGTAACTGTTCATGGTTCTATGAATTTTTACCCCCCTTGTTGTTATAAGTTTGGTTCCATTATAAACTTGCATATGAGACTTATCGCAATTAAATCCTGAAAGTTGAGGCATGTCCTAACAAAAGTCACTGCAACGGTTTGACAGAACGAACATGACATTAGAACCTTTATCACTACTTCAATTTCAAGATACCAAGAGGAAAAAGGCAAGCACATGTTGAATGAGAGATCCTGTTTCTAATGAGACAACAAACAAAATGAAATTCACAAATAACAACAGATTATGAGGATGAATTATTGACCCTAAATCAGATAAAGTCAAAAAATATTTGGTTCCCGTGAACCGTGATACCAAAGAAACCTCAAATTCATGTCGTGAAGGTTCGTGATTTCATAATGCCAAAGTTGACATGGCTCCAACAGGAATCTCAAATTTTCGAAAGGAGTTCTCCAAATCCTTAAATCTGAAAAGGAATTGGGTAAATAGGAGGGATTATCTCCAACAAATTGAGATCATGAACTAGACATCTCAAACCGACTTTGTTTTGATTGCTAAAGAAGATAAAAGGAAAACCCCTCACTCTCTTACACCACGTTAATAGTGAATCTAGAATTTAGTATTAAAAAAATGTTTACTATAAAATATATTTACATAGTCAAAAATAACTTTTTATCATAAATATTTCATGTACTTTGGAAATGGTACATTGATTTTTTCAAAATCCTTCCAAAACTTAATTTCGAATTTAAAAATATTCATTTGACTTTATGAACGATGATTGGACTTTAAAAGTAAATTAAAATTATAAAATAACCTTCTCGAAATTTTAAAATAAACTATTGTTAATAAACTATTTTATATTTGTAAAGACATTTGATGTTAAAAAATATAGATCGGGTCGGTTCCAGGTCTGGCATGGACCCTATTGGGTCAAGCCGACTCAACCTGACATAAAATATATACAATACATACACTACACTATATAAAATAAAAGTATGGTTTGTATAGAGCCTAGGCTCTAAACAATCAAATTAGAGCCTACCTTCAAATAATTCCGAGAAATAGAGTTTTAATACTAAAAATCTTTATGATAGCCTTAAAATATATTTTCACCTTTATTTATAAGTTTAAAGCTTAAAAATAGTGTAGATCGATAGATCTATGACAACTTGAAAATTTTGAAAATTGACGGTCAAAAAATAAGCTACAACTTACAAAATACACTATTTTCAATACGTGAAATCCATTTTTTCTTATGTCCATACATCTTGATGTCGAAATGATCAATTTGAGGATATTTGAGCATGAAAACAACCTCTTTTAGTGAAATTTTTGAGGTTGGTTCTAATTTGATTGTTTAGAGCCTCGGTTTTGTATAAACTTTTTCCATTAAATAATTCTTTTTCTTTTTTTTTCCTTTTTTTTGTAATTCCTGGACCAGGGCTTGGACCTGACCAGGTCTAGGTCCGAGTTAGGATAAAAATCTAATCGAGTAGGGTCTAGGTCGGCATTGACTTGGACCCCACCAGATAGCCTAAAATATTTTGGGAAAAAAGAGAAACTGCCAAGGGCAATAGTGGAAAAAATGAATACTTTAATTAGGGTTTCTAATTATTAAAAAGGGTTTTGGGCTTTTGTGGGATGGTGAATAAAAAATATCCAAGAAAGAAGTTGAGATTCGTTTTATCAAATCGCTAGGTTTTTTAGGGCTTATGTTCTACTAAAAAGGCTCTGGTCTTTTTTACATAGTCGAAACTACTATTCTCCAACAAGTTTAGGAAGAAGAAGATAAAGAAATTGATTTCATAGAAGTATCCATATATTTTTCTATTTTCTTGATCTCAAATCTTCAATTTACAGCTAATCGACTTGAAAACCATTGTAATTCTTTTAGAGTGCATTGCAGTTTTTCCCTTATTTTAACAATTTTCCGCGTACCTCGTTAGAATAATTTACGTATGGATCTTAAATATTTTCCTAAAATGCAAAATCTCCAGGCGGAAATTACAAAGATGATCGGTGAACCACCTTTTTTTCTTCTTTTGTCTAAAATTGCCCCTCGGTCCGAAGATTCTATCCTCGAACCGCATTTTAATTACTATTTTTTAGTTTTTCATTAGTAGGGCAGTGCCCAGATGATCCGAGGTTCGAATCCTCTAACTGGATTTTGATTCCTAAATGGTCAAGGTCCCCATCCTCAAACCGATTTTTCTTTCAAGAAAAATGTTAGTATAAGCTCTCCATCCTCGGACCATGCTTTTGTTATTCTAATATGTAGCGGTCTGAGGATGCATAGATTGGACCGCCTTCTTGACCGCTAAGTCAAAGCGGTTCGAGGCTTCGAACCTCAGACCGTCAGGGCACTGACCCTAAAGCCTCGAAAAAAAACTAAAAAAACAAACTTAAAATGCGGTCCGAGAATAACTTAGTTTCTTTATAATTTCAACCAACGGAGCATTTCGTATTTTAAATAAAATTTTAGGGTCCATACATAAATAACTCCCGAATCAAAGTTGCCAAATTTGCACAGGATGATGGAAATGGGGATTTAAGGTCCCATTCCAACATTTAAAACCCTACTCTCTTTTTTTTAATAAAAAAAAAAAAAAATACTCACACTTTAAAAATTAAAATTATGGGGTTACTCATATGTCATTACACTAAAATAAAGAGATACACATAGGTAACGGAGATTGAGATTCTTGGCGCCCCCTCTTTTCCCTCCTTTGCCTTCTCTCTGAACATTAAACACTTGGATTTTATACTGTGCCATGCATGTGGTTTCTGCGAACTGTGCTTCCTTGTCTCTGCACCAGAAGAACCTTTTGCTGTTCATCTAATAATACTATTCTCTTCTCTCTCTCGCCACAAACACAGAGCTTTGTCCATTTCAGTTTTCAAGGCAAGCCTCATTTGAGTATAAAAACCTCACCATGAAAGCCTTCCAACTCTATTTCACAAGAATCAGAGAGATGGCTGGTTCTAAACGTGGGTCGGATTCAGGGGTTCTCGGATACACAAAGCTCAAATTTTTTGCGGCGATTTTGAAACTGTGGCGGGGAAAGAAGAGAAAGAGTTGTGGGTTCTCGAAAGAGAAGGTGAAAGAAAGGGAAGAAAGAAAAGAGGAGGTTGGGATTGAGAAGGAAGAGATTGGGGGATGGAATTTGCAGAGAGCTGTGAAGGAGCTTCACTTTGGTGAGGCTGATGAGAGAAGGAGAGCAGCCGATGAGATTAAGATGATAGCAAAAGAGAATTCAGAGCTCAAAAAGTCACTTGTGGCCCTTTCTGTGATACCTACCCTAGTCGTGATGCTTGAATCGGACGTCTCAGAGCAGAGGCAGTCGGCTCTCGGTGCTTTGATCGAGCTCTCAAAAGGAAGTCACAAGTAAGTTCAAATTGTTTTGTCATTCATTTTTGATGTGTTGATTTGCTTTAGTTTCATAAAATTCTGATTCGTATCTCTAAGATTGATAAACTTTCTTTTGATCGATTAGGAAGCTTAGATTCAAACATAACCACTGAATTTATTTTGAGAGGAACTTTATTACCTTCGGCTCTAATTCGCATTCAATTTCCTTATTATATTGAAAATTGTGGCGGATTCCCTCTTAAATTAATCAAGAGAAATGGAGGACTGCCTAATTTTTACAACTTGACTGTAAATTTATGCCGAATTCCTAACCAAACTTCTTCTGATTTTCTGAATATTTGGGCAGAATTTGGGTTGTGTTTCCTAAAAAAAAAAGTTCTGCTAGAAGGACAGAAATTCAAAGTCAAGCCAGAACAGACCCACTTTGACAGATCAACAGTCTCGATCATAATTATGCCCATACAGGTCAACCGTGCTCTTCCACTTGTGTTAGGGAGTGGGTTGGTATGGAGTCCACAACATGTTGACACTTAAAAAATGCACAAGCACTTTTTAATGGTTTAGATTGAACGAGCCTCATCCAAGGGTCAAAATAAACCTCTATTTTTAGTTTTTTATTTAAATTCGGGTTATAGTTTCATTTTTATAAGTAGAATTAAATAAAAAAAATCTTGAACAAAAAATATGGATCAAAATAAAGTTAAGGGTATATTGGTTATTTTTATTTAAAATATTTTTAATTATTTTTATTTAGTTCTCTTTATAAAATAAACCTTCACCAAATTTCAGATAAAATTTTATTTAAATGAGATATATTAAATTAATTTGTGGCCATTAGATATGGCCTTGTGAATATCATCCATTGTGCAGTCTTCCACCCATCCACATGATGTGGACATGATACTTTTCCTTGGGGAAATTCTGCCGATCTACATCTACATATAGTATATGTTTATATATTATTTATGCATGTGGGACCCGCTATCCCTTCTCAATAAGGTTTTAGAATTTGGCTCAGGCCATAGCTAAAGCTAAGTTATTTGGCCGTGCTCTACCCAAGGTAGTCACACTCATCATTAATCATTAAATTTGAAATCGGGTGGTTAAAGATGTGTCATTATTTAGGCATAAAGTCCAAAACAAAAATTTTCCAATGTTGTCATATACTTTCACCTATTAAATTTCACATCCAATGGCTCAAAGTGATTGTGACCTCCTCATACCAAAAGTAAATAATCTCCTTGTGTTTATTTTCAATAAGAGATGAGAATATTATATAAAAAATGGATTATTGAAAATAATCAATTTATACATTGAGATATTGCACAAAAATCCAAAAAAAAATCATATAAAAAGAAAGCTCTCAAATCATCATAAAAGACCCAAAAATCATATAGAACGGCATCTCTATTTCATATATTAGTGACTGTTTTAACAGGATTTGTGATTCTTTAAGAAAGTACAAGGCGCCGAGGCCGAGTTACTCAACCAAATCCTAGTCGACTCGGCCTGGTCTTGCTTCCGAATGATGGATAATCTAGATGAACTCTCATGTAGAGAAATTATTCGTTTAAGCAAACAGTGGAGAGTGGAAACTTCAAGTAGTATAGAACAGAATACTACTTTGCTGTGCGCAAGTTCAAATTGGGTAGGTTCATCTGCTGTTATGAAAGTAGAATCTTGAACAAATTTCCACAAAATTTCTTGCACATAAATAATTTTATTCATCTTATTCTTCACCATTGTCTAAAGAAAAGTCCCTAATTCTTGTGATGAACAGCAACAAGTCCCTCATGTTGGAGGCTGGAATTACTGAAAAAGTAACTAAACTGCTCGAACCTCCACCAGAGAACCAGACCTGCGAGCAACTCGTGATGCTGCTGCTATTGATTTCCGCCACTGGACAACCCCACCTCAACACCAGGTCCTCCGTCATCCCTTCCTTTTTGGTTGCCACCCTTGTTGACCCCAACACAACAGAGTGCTGCAAGCACGCATGCCTATCCACCCTGCACAACCTCTGCAAATCCCTCCACAACATCGGCCCTCTTGTCTCCAATGGTTCAATCCCAGTTCTTTTAAGGTTGTTGAATGAGGCAAACACATCTGAAAGGGCTCTAGCCACATTGGCAAACATGGTAGTCACAGTTACTGGGAAAAGGGCCATTAAGACAGATCCCCTCGTGCCACGAAGCCTCATTCAAGCCCTCAATGCAAACCATGGCCCAAAATGCCAAGAGCTTGCAGCATACATTATCATGGCTTTGGCACACAATTGCTCGATCCAAAGAGAGAAGATGGCACTTGAAGGTGTGGTCCCCTCACTTTTAGAGGTGGCTCTTTTGGGAAGCCCTCTAGCGCAAAAACGAGCGATGAAGGTGCTCCAATGGTTCAAGGGGGAGGGGAAGGTGGCAGTGATGCCGCACTCGGGTCCACAGGCAAGACATGTGAGACCGACGGCAATGTTGGGAAGGCATGAGAGGGAGGCGGCAGGCGATATAAAGGAGATGGTGAAACAGAGCTTGAATATGAATATGGAGCAGCTACTAAAGAGGGCTAATGCTAATAGCTGTACTTCAGGGGATGGTTCCAAGTTGAAGGCCCTAGTGGTTAGCTCTAGCTCTAAGAGCTTGTCTTATTAATGTGCAAGAAATATGCATGTGTACATAGGGTTCTTCGTCATAGAGGATCCATAATCAAGGGATGGAGAGGGCATTGTGGCCCCATATTTTAAAGAAAGAAAGGGATTGTATACAATGATACCATTTACTCTTGATACAAGGAGATCACAATTACTTATAACCATCCGATGTGAAATCTAATAGTTTGGATGTGTCATAAAGTTCGAAAAAATTTCTTTTGAAATTTAAACTTAATTAATGGAATAAATGCAGCCACCCAATTTTAGATTTATTTGTCAAAAATCGTGGTGACCACCTTATACCAAAAATAAATAAATAGTCTCATTGTATTCTTTTCTATAACGAAAACCTGGAAATCCAACCATTAAGGCATCAACCATCTAGAGCTTTTACTTGGCCCGTTCCAAAACTTGGCCATTGGCCCAATAGCCCTGTTGAAAATTTTCATAAGCTTTGGCATTTGATGGGCCCCAATCTATAATGAACATGCACGAAGAAAATTGGATAAAAAAAAGGAAAAAAAAAGCTTTATTTTAAGAAATCTTTGATACCAGTGAATTGTTTACTCTCTCTCTCTCCAACTTAGGCGTGGTAGTCTCTACTTTCTTTCTCTTTTTCTCTTTTTTTTTTTAGGAAAAATTGCTTTAACCCTCAAATATGGACTTTCTAGACACTTTACCCCAACCCAAAAAATTTTAACATATTTTTCCCCAAAACCAACTTTTTAGCTAATACCCCCAATACAAAAAGTTCACATTTTTTTTTTTTTTTTTGACAAAAATACATTTCCTTCACCTAACCAATTATTTTCACTGGAGAGGGCGGTTCGGCATTTAGGAGAGGCGGTCCGACGATTATTTTGATGGACTGGGTGGTTCGGCGTTTCATTGTGACGGTCCCGGGATTATGCTATTGGAGAAATATGCAGTCCGGCATTTTGAAATAGAGGTCTGCATTTTGAAGGGGTAGTCCGACGTTTTAAATAGGTAGTATGGCATTTTGAAGGGGCAGTCCGACGTTTTAAATAGGTAGTACGACATTTTGAAGGGGCAGTCCAGCATTTTAAAGTGGTGGTCCAGCGTTTTGAAGTGAGCAGTTCGGCTCCAGCATTTTGAAGGGGCAGTCCGACGTTTTAAATAGGCAGTACAGCATTTTGAAGGGGGCAGTTCAGCGTTTTAAAGTGGTGGTCCAGCGTTTTGAAGTGAGCAGTTTGGCATTGTACAAGTGCGGTCCGGCGTTTCCTTTTATTGGGATCCGAAAATAATTTGTTATTTCCAAGAAGAGTATTTTCATCAAAAAAAAAAAAAAAATGAACTGTTTGTATTGGGAGTATTAGCTAAAAAGTTGGTTTTGGGAAAAAATATGTTAAAAAAAATTAGACGGGCGGTAAAGTGCTTAGAAAGTCCATATTTGGGAGTTTTAAGCAATTTTCCCTTCTTCTTTTTTATCCGTCTCTCCATTGCTCATTTCTTAACTTCTACCCCGAAAACTCATGCGACTCTTACTTCCTTTTGTCTTGTTCTACTCTCTTTTATGCCCCACTCCTTGTTCTTCATCCGCATAAAATTAGACGGGCGATAAAGTGCCTAGAAAGTCCATATTTGAGGGTTTTAAGCAATTTTTCCTTTTCTTTTTTTTTTCTTTTTTTTAAATCCGTTTCTCCATTGCTCATTTCTTAACTTCTACCCGGAAAACTCTTGCGACTCTTACTACCTTTTTTGTCTTGTTCCAACTCTCTTTTATGCCCCACGCCTTGTTCTTCATCCGCATCTCAATATAGAGCCTATCCTATTTAAAAGAGGACTCCGCATTAATGCTAATACTCATAAATTTTAATTATAATAAGATTATGCGGAAACCCCTTTGAAATTAAATTGTGGCTATGGGAAGTTCTGGAGACTTTGATTCTGAGTCTTAAAGACCACAAAAAAACCTAATGAGCCATAGTCAACGTAGACCCAGTTTAATTGCCCTCAAAACCATCCAAAACCCATCCCAAGTCGTAGTAGACCTCGAGAACTTTTCAAGGTCTAAAAATCACTTGAATCGTACTTACCATTAAAAAGTAAGAAGCTTCGGAAGTACAAAAGAAAAAATTACGAAACTGCCTCTGTACGAGTGTGTCGTGCATGGGCTGCAGGCCGTGAATTGTGTGGTCCAATGGGCCCGAGCATCCTAATCCATTTTTAAATAGTTTTTAGGTTGATTTTTTATGCAATATTACAAAAAAAATCTAAAAAATACTCTAATCCGAATCCAATTGGGATTACAAAATTATTACCAATTATTTCAACCCTTACCCTCTAGAAAACCTATAAATAGCCCCTTAAATTCTCAAGAACATCACATGAAAAATAGCTTAAAAATAAGATAGAAAAATCCTTAGGAAAATTACCAGAAAATTCAGACAATAAGGAAAACCTTCTAAAAAATTAGGAAAAATCCTAGAAAGCCTAGAAAATTAGGAAATTCATCCAAAAACGAAAAAAAATATATTAAAACCTCTAGAAAATTAGG